>NW_025153469.1:0-1412 GCF_004010195.1 Chiloscyllium plagiosum | reverse complement strand
CAAGGATGTTGCCAGGGTTGGAGGATTTGATCTTTAGGGAGAGGCTGAACAGGCTGGGGCTGTTTTCCCTGGAGTGTTGGAGGCTGAGGGGTGATCTTACAGAGGTTTATAAAATCCTGAGGGACATGGATAGGGTAAATAGACAAAGTATTTTCCCTGGGGTGGGGGAGTCCAGAACTAGAGGGCATAGGTTTAGGGTGAGAGGGGAAAGATATAAAAGGGACCTAAGGGGTAACTTTTTCACGCAGAGGCTGTTGTGTGTTTGGAATGAGGTGCCAGAGGAAGTGGTAGAGGCTGGTACAATTGCAACATTTAAAAGGCATCTGGATGTGTATATGAATAGGAAAGGTCAAGAGAGATATGGGCCAAGTGCTGGCAAATGGGACTAGATTGGGTTGGGATATCTGGTTGGCATGGACAAGTTAGATCGAAAAATCTGTTTCTGTGCTGTATATTTCATTGACTCTGTGATCTGAGATCAACTCAGACACCAAACTAACAACAGTAAACTCAGACCTGTCAACCCTACAAAGTCCTCCTTCACAACAACTGGGGACTAGTGCCAGAATTAGGACAGCTGTCTCACAGACTAGTCAGACAACAGCCTGACATAGTCAGACTAACAAATTCATGCCTTGGAGACAATGTCCCTGACACCACCATCATCATCCCTGGATATGTCCTGTTCCACCAGCAGGACATATCCAGCAGAAGGGGCTTAACAGTGGGATACTGTCAGGAGGGAGGTGCCCTGGGAGTCCTCAACATCACCTTTGAGCATCATGAAATCTCATGGCTTCAGATTAAATATGGGCCAGAAAACCTCAGTGGATGAGTCAGTACCTCTTTTTATTGAACACCACTTGAAGACGTATTGAAGGTGGTAAGGATACAACGTCCAATGTCCATCAGTAAGACCGGCTCAGCAGTACTACTGATTGAGCTGGTCAGGTCCTAAAGGGCATAGCTGCTAGACTGGGTCTGCAGCAAGTGATAAGGGAACCAACAACAGGGAAAAACATATTTGACTTAATCCTTACCAATCTGCCAGCTGCAGATGCATTTGAGTGACTACTGCACAGTCCTGTGGAGACAAAGTTCTGCCTTTGCATTAAGAATACCCTCTGTCACGTTGCTTGGCACTATCAACAAAGAGACCTTGGAGTGCAGGTTTATAGCTCCTTGAAAGTAGTCGCAGGTAGATAAAATGGTGCAGAAGGCATTTGGTATGCTTTCCTTTATTGGTCAGAGTATTGAGTACATGAGTTGGGAGGTCATGTTGAAGCTGTACAGGACATTGGTTAGGCCACTTTCGGAATATTGCGTGCAATTCTGCTCTCCTTCCTATCAGAAGGATGTTCAGAAAAGAGTTACAAGGATGTTGCCATGGTTGGAGGATTTGAGCCACAGGG
>NW_025153468.1:0-1412 GCF_004010195.1 Chiloscyllium plagiosum | reverse complement strand
TCAAGGATATTCAGCATGAGTACATCAGAGGGAAATCATATCAAACCGTTGGATTTTTTTTTGCGTGGGAGTCACTTGTATGATGCTTCTGCAAGACCTATGACAAATTCCCAACTGAAAGGAAAAACGGGTAAACAAAGCAAAATCTTATGGCATCGAGGGTATCGTGGCAGGTTACAAGGAAAATTGATTTAGTGGCAGGAGACGGACAGCCGTGGTAGAAGGTTGCTTGTGCAACAGGATAGTAGTGCCCAATAGTGTATCACAGGGATAAGTTCTGTGTCCTTTATTATTTGTAACATTTATAAATACTTTAGATGTGCATGTACAGGGGACTGGGTCGGGAAAGTGTAATAAGTAAGTTTGTATTTGACATGAAGATTGGCCGAGATGTTGGCAGTGAGGAGGAAGATCTTATGTTACAGAAAGTTGGAGATGGAATGGTCAGATGGGCAGAATAATGGCAAATGGAATTCAAAGCTCAAAGTTATGAGGTGATACACTTTGGTAGAATGAACTAGCAAGGGGCACACTCAGTGAATGGCAACCAACGAGGACGCTTTAAGGTTCTTTCTGCTACAATCCATGAAGGTGGTGAGACAGGTTACTGGTGTAATTACAAGTGCTTGGAGGTTACACTGGAGTTGTACCTGACATTGGATAGGCTACAGCTGGAATCCTGTATGCAGCTCAAGGTGCCATATTACCGGAAGGATGCAAATGCACTCGAAGTGTTGCATAGGAGATTTACCATGATGTTGCCTCAAATGAAGAATATCAAAGATGAAGAGAGACTGGAAAATCACCGTTGTTTTCTTTGGAGCAGAGAAGACTGTAGGACAAAACAATCAACTGTACAAGATTGCGAGAGCATTACTAAGGTGAAAAGAAAGCAGCTAATCATTTCAGTCGAATGGTAAGAACAAGGGACAAACTTTTAAACTGAAAGGTTTGCAGTTTAAAGAGAATTTGAGGATTGATTTTCATAAAGAGGGTTTTGGGGTCTGGAGTGCCATTTCTGAGAAGATAGTTGTTGTGGGAATACTCAGGAACATTAATAAAGTGCTTGATGACCGTTTGGCGTATTATAGCGTTCATGACTGCGAGGTAGTGTCAGAAAGGGACAAACGCTGGTCGTGTTCTATTTCTGATGGCGCAGCGTCTCTCCTTCTGTGATTCTATGATGTTGAAGAACATTGAACAACTTCAAGACAGGAATTAATTGGTTTCTGCAGAGTATTTTAGCAATAGTTATAAGAGTGCACAGTAACAATTTCTAAATATATGTCAACATATAAAGTTACAGCAGGTAAGAGTAGCTTCCTTAGTGTCAGAAACCAGAGAATGGAAAATAGAGAATAGAGAATTGGGAAAGGTGGAAATGATAAAGCAGCCATTTCAGTTCGATGTTC
>NW_025153467.1:0-1412 GCF_004010195.1 Chiloscyllium plagiosum | reverse complement strand
GAATTGCCAAATAAGCAGGTTTTCAGGAATACCATAAAGGAGGAAAGCAGGTCTGAGGGCGTTAGGGTGGGAATTCCAGACCGTGTTGCCTTGGCAACAGTAGAGTTAGGGTGGGAATTCCAGACCGCGTTGCCTTGGCAACAGTAGAAACAGCCAGACAGTTCAAGCAATGAATAAACACATCGTTGGGAGTCTGAAAGAAAATGAGTTGTCGGGGTCTCACAGGTTGTGTGGTGCAGGGAGACAGGGATGTTCACAGCCAGGAATTACATCAAGGGTGAGAATTTTAAATTGCTGCTTGTTAGTAGGAGCCTTTTGATGGATCAACAAGTTTTGGTACAAAGCTGGACAGTTGAAGCAATGAATAAACACATCGTTGGGAGTCTGAAAGAAAATGAGTTGTCGGGGTCTCACAGGTTGTGTGATGCAGGGAGACAGGGATGTTCACAGCCAGGAATTACATCAAGGGTGAGAATTTTAAATTGTTGCTTGTTAATAGGAGCCTTTTGATGGATCAACAAGTTTTGGTACAAGTGAGCACTTGGGCAGGAGGGTTTTAGATACTCTTGAGATTACATTAAAGTTGAATGTGGGAGGCTGGCCAGGAGTGTTTGGATAATGAAGTCTGGAGATAACACAAGGATGGACGAGTATTTCGGTCAATGAGCTGAGACTAGGGTGGAGTTGGGTGATGTCACTAATGTAGAAATAGTGCTTTTGGAGTTGGGCTGCTCCTCCTCCTCATCACTCCCCCTCACCAAATCACATATTGTTCCTTGCTCTACCTGTCTGTTTTTTTCTGGTTATGTCTTTCTCTCCCATTCTGCTACAAACTAATATTTGACCCCACCGTTGTTGGAAAACCTGCTCCATCCCAACTCTCCCTTTCCTTTCTGAATTCCTTATATTTGGTGTCCCTCAAAGATCTCGTCTTGGTCCGTCCTGTTTCTCACCTACACACTGCGAAGAGGTGACATCGTCCAAAAGCACAGTGTTAGGTTTCACATGTCCACTGACAATGCCCAGCTCTCCCTCCCCATCATCCCTCTCCATTACTCAGTTATCAAACTGCTCATCACACTCCCACTACGCGATTGGCTGCAATTTCCTACAACGGAACGTTGCAATGATTAAACCCATTGCCTTCAGTTGCTATTACAAATTACTTTCCCTTACTGCTGAGCCCCTCCCTCTCCCTGGGAACTGTCTGAGGCAGAACCGCACTCTTCACAATATTACTCTCATATCTGACCCCAAGGTGACCTTCTGATCAGACACCTACACAATCACAAACACCAGGAATTCCAATCTCTTATAATGTTGCTGATCTCCACCTCATTCCAGCTCCATTGCTAATGAAACCCCTCACATGGGAAACTTCACACGGCGGCACACAGTGGTTAGCGCTGCTG
>NW_025153466.1:0-1412 GCF_004010195.1 Chiloscyllium plagiosum | reverse complement strand
AAAATGGTGGCTGTGGACAAATCTAAAATGTCTATCTGACTGATTTGTGTCAGGAATACTTTCAGCAAGGGAGAGGGGTCAATATGTCAAAAGCCATTTCCATTCATTGATGCTCGCAGAGATAGGAAATGGAGACAGCTCTTTGAAGGTGCTTAAAATGCAAATCCCAGAACCTGATAACAGTGAATGCAGAGACACAATGTGACATTCCAGTAAGGTCTGCCTTACTTTCCAAGCTCCTAATATATGAGAGAAACATAATATACAAAACCTGATAGAGCTCAGCCACTGAATTGTAGATTTGCAGCATTGGATCAGAATCCTGCCTGGCTAGGCCTTATCCCAAATTGAAGGGTTTCTCAAATCCCACACTGACCTTCTGTGGGTTCAAATTGTGTGTTGTCCATGAATAAAATAAAATAATGCACCTGCAATTGAACAAAACTCTTTCTGGAACTTTGTGCTTCTGTTGGTTTAAGTAGCTTTCAACAGGATTGAAGATAAATGAGAGAGTGAGAGATAGGTAGCACTGTAACCAGAATGGCGGTGCAATATAAAAGGTATATTAATACTTTCAGTGAAAGGGGAAAACAGAGGAGGATAGTCCTCAAACTAGGAAAGTTGGGAGTCAGTAAAGTTGTGTAGTTTGTGACTGCATTATGTTTATGTGAGTCAAGATTTGAAACCAGTTGGCCAATAGTACACTTTGTGAGCACTCCCAGTTACAAGTTATTTATATAAAAAGGTTAACATATCCCTCGATTAGATTCCAGGCTGTAACTCACTCCGGGCTATCTGTTATTCTGTATCTAAAACTCCCTGAACCCCTCGATTAGATTCCAGGCTGTAACTAACTCCAGGGTATCTGTTATTCTGTACATAAATCATCCTAAATCCCTTGATTAGTTTCCAATCTGTAACACACTCCAGGCTATCTGTTATTCTGTATATAAACCACCTTGAATTCCTCAATTAGATTCCAGACTGTAACTCACTCCATGGCATCTGTTATTCTGTACATAAACCATCCTAAACCCCTCGATTAGGTTCCAACCTGTAACACATTCCAGGCTATCTGTTATTCTGTATATAAACAACCCTGAACCCCTCGATTAGATTCCAGACTGTAACTCACTTTGGGCTACCTGTTATTCTGTATATAAACCACCCTGAACCCTGCAATTAGATTCCAGGCTGTAACTCACTCCGGGCTATCTGTTATTCTGTATATAAACAACCCTGACCCCTCGATTAGATTCTAGGCTGTAACTCACTCCGGGGTATCTGTTATTCGTATATACACCACCCTGAACCCCTTGATTAGATTCCAGATTGTAACTCACTCCGGGGCATCTGGTATTCTGTCTATTAACCACCCAAACCCCTCGATTAGATTCCAGTCTGTAACTCAC
>NW_025153465.1:0-1412 GCF_004010195.1 Chiloscyllium plagiosum | reverse complement strand
AGGAAAACACCCGGGTGGCCAGTGACAGTCTTTTCATTTTTTTTTAATATAATGACCCCCTCCACAGCCCACTGTCTGGACCTGTTTGTGGCCAGTTTGGCCAGGCCCAGGAGCGGACCCACAAGGGAGATGACAGTCTTTTCATTTTTTTTTTCTTCTTTTTTCTTTTTTTTTCTTCTTTTTTTTTTAGACACAAGGTGCACGAATCTTTATTTAATTTCCACCACCAGGAAGATAGGAAAACACCCGGGTGGCCAGTGACAAACACTGCCCTTCACATCAAAGGGCAGTGCTGTGTGATCAAAACAGTGAAGGGGAGGGTAGGGACTAAATCAAAATAGAGTTGGAGGGAGAAATGATGCACTCCACTCCCTGCGGCGCCCACCTCTCCCTGAACAACTCCAGGGAAGAGGGGCAGGCAACACTCCTGTTGATTTTTTTTTTTCCGTACCAGGTGATCCCCTGTTTATTTTTTTTTTTTCTTTTTTCTTTTTTTTTTCTTTTTAAAAGACAAAATCTCCTGTTTTTATTTTTATTTTTTTTTATTTTAACCCCCACACTACCACCTAAGTGCGGTAGTGCTTATTTTATCCCCAGCACCTATGGTGTGTGTGTGCAGGTGTGAGACACAGTGAAAGACACAAAGTGCACCAATCTTTATTCAATTTCCACCACCAGGAAGATAGGAAAACACCCGGGTGGCCAGTGACAGTCTTTTCATTTTTTTTTTTAATATAATGACCCCCTCCACAGCCCACTGTCTGGACCTGTTTGTGGCCAGTTTGGCCAGGCCCAGGAGCGGACCCACAAGGGAGATGACAGTCTGTTCATTTTTTTTTTCTTTTTTGAAATAATGCCCTCCACTACTCCTGTTTACTTCTTTTTTTGTGATCAAACAGTGAAGTGGAAGGCAGGGATTAAATTAAAATAGAGTTGGAGGGGGAAATAATGCACTCCAACACTCCTGTCTATATATATATTTTTTTTCTTTTTAACCCCCACACTACCACCTAAGTGCGGTAGTGCTTATTTTATCCCCAGCACCCATGGTGTGTGTGTGTGCAGGGGTGAGACACAGTGAAAGACACAAAGTGCACAAATCTTTATTCAATTTCCACCACCAGGAAGATAGGAAAACACCCGGGTGGCCAGTGACAAACACTGCCCTTCACATCAAAGGGCAGTGCTGTGTGATCAAAACAGTGAAGGGGAGGGTAGGGACTAAATCAAAATAGAGTTGGAGGGAGAAATGATGCACTCCACTCCCTGCGGCGCCCACCTCTCCCTGAACAACTCCAGGGAAGAGGGGCAGGCAACACTCCTGTTTATTTTTTTTTTCCATACCGGGTGATCCCCTGTTTATTTTTTTTTTCTTTTTTCTTTTTTTTCTTTTTAAAAGACAACATCTCCTG
>NW_025153464.1:0-1412 GCF_004010195.1 Chiloscyllium plagiosum | reverse complement strand
CTATAAACTGACAGGACAGAAATCGGAGATCTCGCACTTGGATTATGTATCTGAGGTGAGGGAGATATTAGATGGAGTAGGGGAGTTAGCACCTGAAGAGGACACAGCGTGGAATGAAGCAAGTGGCAGATAAAAAAAAAACTGAAACTTTGACGATTTCCCGTGGGGATGACGTGTTAGTATTGCCACCAGTGGTAGGAAATCCCTTCAAAGCCAGGTTTAGTGGACCCATTCAAATTTAAAAAAGTATTGAGTCAGTTCAACTATCTGGTAAAGATACGGAGATGACAAAAAAAGTTAGAGTACGTCATGTGAATGAATAAGGCTCCAGCCACATTTAAGACTCAGGAACAGAGTTGGCTAGTTAAGACCACTGGGTAAACAGCGAGGGAGGCTTTGGGTTTATTTTAATGCTGCTTGAATGGGCGTGGCTCGCTCTCACAGATTAGGATCTCTGGGTTTTGGTTTCTCAGTAAGATCAGAAACTATTGGGGTCTCCACAAAGTTGGAAGCTTCAGTGATTGTCTCTTGGCTGCTACTCTCTCTGAATGTTCTCTTGCTGCTGTTTTTAATTCCTGGATTGGAGAAATGTTTGAGACAATCTGTGTCTGAATATTCCTTTTTGCCAAGGGCTGTGTTTATGGGATTTTCCTATATTGGAACAGTTCATTAGTAATCACTCCACAATCTATTATTCTGTTAACTTCTCCAATAGAATTACGTTATTCTAAATTCCTCTTTCTTTGGTTTCATTTTATCTTCTGTGTTTAAATAAATGGTGTTTGCTTCACACCAAGTAGTTTGACCAGTCACATTGCATCTGGAACAGACAGTTTACATTTCCTTTAAAATACAAAAACATTAGAGTCAAGGCTACTGCCTTCAAATATTTTCGAGGGGCTCTGGTGTGGTCCATCACACTAGACTCCTTCTGTTCCTGAGTAATAGGCTGGAGGCATTGAATGGGCTGTCCCTGTTCTACTCTAATACTGTTAATGGGCTGAATAACTTCCTCATAGTCCTGTGAAACCAGCGTGAGGTGCTCAATGAACTCTTGTTTTACTGTGGCAATATGCAGTGCCAGGCAGTGCGATTACATGAATGTTACAGACCATTTAACAGCACAAACCTGACTGGTGTCTGGGTCTTGCTGCAATGGACAGAGACCGGTTCAGGAGCTGACGGGCGACAAATGTTCTGAACATTGTGGAATCTTCAGTGACCATCCCCATTTCTGATCTTATGTTGTGGAGGGTAGAGGTGGGGAGACATTGATGAAGCAGCTGAAGCTGTTTGTGAAGAGGAAGCTACCCTGAGGATCTCCCAGAGAGGTGACCCAGGACTGAGATGGTGAACATCCTTTGTGCCAGGTGTGTCTGCAAACACTGGACAGTTTAGTCTGATTCCCATTA
>NW_025153463.1:0-1412 GCF_004010195.1 Chiloscyllium plagiosum | reverse complement strand
GCAGGCTAGGGTGGATTGGCCATGGGAAATTGTGCCATTGTGCCCAGGGATGTGCAGGTTAGGATGGATTGGCCATGGGAAATTGTCCCGTAGTGTCCAGGGATGTGCAGGTTAGCGTGGATAGGCCATGGGAAATTGTCCCGTAGTGTCCAGGTATGTGCAGGTTAGCGTGGATAGGCCATGGGAAATTGTCCCGTATTGTCCAGGTATGTGCAGGTTAGGGTGGATAGGCCATGGGAAATTGTCCCATAGTGACCAGGGATGTGCAGGTTAGGGTGGATAGGCCATGGGAAATTGCCCCATAGTGCCCAGGTATGTGCAGGTTAGGGTGGATAAGCCATGGGATATTGTCCCATTGTGTCCAGGGATGTGCAGGTTAGGGTGGATTGGCCAAGGGATACTATCCCATACTATCCACGGATGTGAAGGTTAGGGTGGATAGGCCATGGGAAATTGTCCCATAGTGTCCAGATATGTGCAGGTTAAGGTGGATAGGCCATGGGAAATTGTCCCATCGTGTCCAGGGATGTGCAGATTAGGGTGGATAGGCCATGGGAAATTGTCGCATAGTGTCTAGGGATGTGCAGGTTAGGGTGGATAGGCCATGGGAAATTGTCCCATAGTGTCCAGGGATGTGCAGGTTAGGGTGGTTTGGCTGTGGGAAATTGTCCCATAGTGCCCGGGGATGTGCAGGTTTGGATGGATTGGCTGTGGGAAATTGTCCCATAGTGCCCAGGGATGTGCAGGTTAGGGTGGATTGGCCGTGGGGAATTGTTGCATCGTGTCCAGGGATGCGCAGGTTAGGGTGAATTGGCCATGGGAAACTATCCCATTGTGCCCAGGGATGTACAGGTTAGGGTGGTTTGGCCATGGGAAACTATCCCATTGTGCCCAGGGATGTACAGGTTAGGGTGGATTTGTCATGGGAAATTGCCCCATCGTACCCAAGGATGTGAAGCTAAGGGTGGATTGGCCATGGGAAATTGTCCCATATGCCCAGGGCAGTGCAGGTTAGGGTGGATTAGCCATGGGAAATTGTTCCATATGTGTCCATGGGTATGTAGGTTCGGGTGGATTGGCCGTGGGACATTGTATCATCTGTGTCCAGAGATATAAAGGTCAGGGAGGATTGGCCATGGGAAATTGTCCCATAGTGCCCAGGGATGTGCAGGTTAAGGTGGATTGGCCATGGGAA
Organism: Chiloscyllium plagiosum; assembly: GCF_004010195.1. NCBI lineage: Eukaryota > Metazoa > Chordata > Chondrichthyes > Orectolobiformes > Hemiscylliidae > Chiloscyllium > Chiloscyllium plagiosum. The sequence continues at coordinate 217 of NW_025153463.1, read as the reverse complement.
ATTGACCCATATTGCCCAGGAATGTGCAGGTTAGGGTGGATTGGTCATGGGAAATTGTCCCATAGTGCTCAAGGATGAGCAGGTTAGGGTGGATTGGCCATGGGAAATTGTCCCATAGTGCCCAGGGATGTGCAGGTTAGGGTGGGTTGGCCAAGGGAAATTGTCCCATATTGCCCAGGGACGTGCAGGTTAGGGTGGATTGGCCATGGGAAATTGT
>NW_025153462.1:0-1412 GCF_004010195.1 Chiloscyllium plagiosum | reverse complement strand
TCACCCCTGATTGTCTGTGTAATGTCTTGCAGATCATACACATCTATTCGCTCTCCCAGATTTCACTCCTGATTATCTGTGAAATGTCTTGCAGACTATACACATCTATTACCTCTTCCAGATGTCACTCCTGAATATCTGTGTAATATCTTGGAGACTATACACATCTATTACCTCTTCCAGATGTCACTCCTCATTGTCTGTGAAATGTCTTGCAGAATATACACATCTATTAGCTCTCCCAGATTTCACTCCTGATTATCTGTGCAATGTCTTGCAGTCTATACACATCTATTACCTCTTCCAGATGTCACTCCTGATTGTCTGTGTAATGTCTTGCAGACTATACACGTCTATTACCTCTTCCAGTTGTCACTCCTGATTGTCTGTGTGATGTCATGCAGACTATACACATCTATTACCTCTTCCAGATGTCACTCCTGAATATCTGTGTAATATCTTGGAGACTATACTCATCTATTACCTCTTCCAGATGTCACTCCTCATTGTCTGTGCAATGTCTTGCAGACTATACACATCTATTACCTCTTCCAGATGTCACTCCTGATTGTCTGTGTAATGTCTTGCAGACTATACACATCCATTACCTCCCAATATTTCACTCCTGATTGTCTGTGTAATGTCCTCCGATTATACACATCTATTATCTCTGCCAGATTTCACTCCTGATTGCCTATGTAATATCTTGCAGACTATACACATCTATTACCTTTTCCAGATGTCACTCGTGATTATCTGTGTAATATCTTGGAGACTATATAAGTTTATTAACTCTTGCAGATGTCACTCCTGATTGTCTGTGTAATGTCTTGCAGACAAGACACACCTATTACCTCTCCCAGATTTCACTCCTGTTTGTCTGTGTAATGTCTTGCAGGCTATACACATCTATTACAACTTCCAGATGTCTCTCCTGATTGTCTGTGTAATGTCTTGCAGACTATACACATCTATTACCTCTGCCAGATTTCACTCCTGATTGCCTATGTAATATCTTGCAGACTATACACATCTATTACCTCTTTCAGATGACACTCCTGATTGTCTGTGTAATGTCTTGCAGAGAAGACACATCTATTACCTCTTCCAGATGTCACTCCTGATTATTTGTGTAATATCTTGGAGACTATACACATCTATTACCTCATCCAGATGACACTCCTGATTGTCTGTGTAATGTCGTGCAGACAATACACATCTATTAGCTCCCCAGATTTCACTCCTGATTGTCTGTGTAATGTCTTGCAGACAATACACATCTATTACCTCTCCCAGATTTCACCCCTGATTGTCTTTGTAATGTCTTTCAGACTATACACGTTTATTACCTCTTCCAGATGTCACTCCTGTTTGTCTGCGTAATTTCTTGCAGACTATACACATCTATTACC
>NW_025153461.1:0-1412 GCF_004010195.1 Chiloscyllium plagiosum | reverse complement strand
GGGGGTTATCCTGCTGAGGTCGGCATGGACTTGGGCCAAACGGCCTGTTTCCACACGGTATTGGGTCTCTGATTCCGTTCAGTACATGGTTGACGGAGAATCATTCGTTTGGTGATGGCGAACTCAGCGGAGTCTCATTGTCGTGACCTAGTCAGAGGCACCTGGGGCTGAGCGTCCCGTTGGTACCACTGTCGAGAGGCTGGGTCCTTCCTGCGTTGCAGAAATAACCAGTGGGAACTCTTTCCAAGCTCTTTGGGAGGCATTTCCAGATGCAGTCACGTGGTCTTGTGAAGCACAAGCCAACCATGAGGTGACATGTTTTCGGAGGAAGTTCCGGGAGGCCTCAGTGGGCCAGAGGTCTTAAGGATTACGAATGCACCTCCCACTGAAAGCTGTCACGTCCATAAGCAAGAGACCGAAAACACTGCAGATATTGGAATCCAAGGTTGACAAGCAGGAGGCTGTAAAAACACAGCCAGCATCAGGAGGTGGGGAAGGCAATGCTCCGGGTGGAACCCTTTCTCAGGTCTGGGTTGGCAAGGCCTTTTCAGCTCAAGGCTTGAACTTGCAAAGTCCAGGAGTTAGAGAAGACCTGAATCAAACCCTTGGCGCCGTTCTGATCATCCGTTACTGTGTCTGGATTGAAGAACTGGGATACAGAAACACTCAGGAGCTTGGAAAAGAAAGAGCATGCCTTTGAAGATGAGATTCCCTCCAGTGCGGAAACAGGGCCTTCAGCTCAACCAGTCCACACCGACCCTCCGAAGAGTAACCCACCCAGACCCATTTCCCTCTGACTAATGCACCTAGCACTACGGGTAATTTAACATGGCCAATCCACCCTAACCTGCACATTTTTGGACTGTGAGAGCAAGACATGACGGGGCGGGGGGGAAGAATGTGCAAACTCCACACAGACAGTCACCCGAGGCAGGAATTGAACCTGGGACCTTGGCGCTGTGAGGCAGCAGCGCTAACCACTGAGCCACCGTGCCGCCCAGCGCAGAGCTTGGTAAGCGTCGGGATTCTGAGGGACTTGGATGGCCTTTGACTGTGACTGACAGAAAGGCAATGTGCAAGTGCAGCAAGAAGCAAATGGTATTTGACAATGGCATCCAGCCATATTGTGAGAGGTTGGAGTCGAGGGTCGAGGAGACCGTGCTGCATTTGTATCGGGTATTGGTTGGCCCCAAGTGGGCGATGGTTTTGATCCCCTTACCTGAACAAGGGATGGGCATCTACATCTTGGAGATGGTCCACACTGCTGTTACTGAGCGTCAGTGGGGGGGGAGGGAGCAGATGCTTGTGGGTGGGGGGCCAATCAAGCGGCTGCTTTGTCCTGGGTGGTGTCGAGCTCCTTGAGTGTTGAACTTTGGGACAATTGCCAGCGACAAGGAAATGGCGGAACTGAG
>NW_025153460.1:0-1412 GCF_004010195.1 Chiloscyllium plagiosum | reverse complement strand
ACATTTGTATCGGAAGAATGTGTTTAACTTCATAATGAATTGGTATTACTGGTCATGGATGAGCAGCCAGTGATCAGGCGAAGTGATGGCCTAATGTACATTCAGCTAAGTTTCAGGGGATGCTGGTTTGAATCCCACCATCAGAAAAGGTGGAATTTGAAACCAATAATTATAAAAATAGCAATTAACATTTCATAAATACGTATGAAACCATTGTTGATGAACAAAAAAAAGCCCAAACACTTCTCCTTTAGAGACGGACATCTGCCTATCCTCACGTGGTCTCCACGACATACACACAGCAAAGTGTTTGCCTCTCAATTAGCCTCTGAAATTGCCGAGCAAGTTACTCAGCTCAAGGGCAGCTTTGCCTCGGCAAGAAAGGCTGGTCAGCGAGAGACACCCACATCTCATACCAGGTTTTAAAAAAATCATTAGGATGGTCTAACTGGAACTGAGCTGGGACCAATGTCCTGGTCAATCATGTCGGTAGGTTTATGGACAGTGCTTTAAACTGACAGAGAGAATGCAGGGACAGGATTCAGGTGAAAGGACCTCTCCAAATCCAAAGAGAAAAGGTGAAGTATCAGAACAGCATGGGGATATGGCTGATGACTAGCAGAAAATGACAGGAAGGGACAGAGTTACATAAAACTTTACAACAATGAATAGGTTTGTGACAGGAAATTGTGGGAAAGAGTAAATTATGCTTTTTTTTTAGAATGAACAAAGTTTCGACCCTTTTATCATTTATGTATGTATAAAATACCTTTAGATTCTCCTTAACCGTATCTGCCAAAGCTATCTCCTGTCCACTTTTCGCTCTTAACTATACTCCTACTGGCTTTATACTTTAAGAATTCACCGGATTTCTCCTATATTTACATGACATATGCTTCCTTCTTTTTCTTAAACAAAACCTCAATTTCTCCAGTCATCCGGCATGCCCTGGACCTTCAAGCCTTTCCTTAACCCGAACAAAAATACTGTATACTGTCTCTGGACTCTCATTATCTAATTATTGATGGCTTCCCATTTTACAGTCATAAAGTTTCATTCTCTCAAAATCAAAACTCCCCAATTCCTGCATCTCGTAAATCTGCCGCTGAAAAATAATTTAAAAAAAATATCATTCCAATTGAAGGCTTTGTTGAGGTGAGCTCTGGGCAGTCATGCAGATCTGGAGATCACATGAGCAGCATCAGGTCAGTGTCAAGCATACAGACAGAAAAGGGTAAATAGATTCACATCTGAACTCACAGCGCCCAGCCTGGGAATCTGAAGCTGTGTTCAGCAATTCTGAGAAACATCTCCAAAATAAGATTGGATAGTGGTCCAATAGAAAAAAACGTCATTCAAACTGGAACATCCTTCAGGTACCACAACCCATTCTAGCTTGTTCCCATCCTACA
>NW_025153459.1:0-1412 GCF_004010195.1 Chiloscyllium plagiosum | reverse complement strand
GGGGGAGGAGAAATGAGGAAACTGGAGAAATCAGAGTTCATCCCTTGTGGTTGGAGGGTTCCTAGGCGGAAGATGAGACACTCTTCCTCCAACCGTCGTATTGATATGGTCTGGTGATAGAGGAGTCCCAAGACCTGCATGACCTTGGTGGAGTGGGAGGGGTAGTTGAAGTGTTGAGCCACGGGGTGGTTGGGTTGGTTGGTCCGCGTGTCCCAGAGTTGTTCTCTGAAACGTTCCACAAGTAGGCGGCCTGCCTCCCCAATATAGAGGAGGCCACATCGGGTGCAGCAGATGCAGTAAATGATGTGTGTGGAGGTGCAGGTGAATTTGTGGCGGATATGGAAGGATCCCTTGGGGCCTTGGAGGGAAGTAAGGGGGGAGGTGTGGGCGCAAGTTTTACATTTCTTGCGGTTGCAGGGGCGGTGCCGGTCGTGAAGGTTGGGTTGGTGGGGGGTGTGGACCTGACGAGGGAGTCATGGAGGGAGTGGTGTTTTCGGAACGCTGATAGGGGAGGGGAGGGAAATATATCCCTGGTCATGGGGTCCGTTTGGAGGTGGTGGAAATGACGACGGATGATACGATGTATATGGAGGTTGGTGGGGTGGTAGGTGAGGACCAGTGGGGTTCTCTCCTGGTGGCGATTGGAGGGGCGGGGCTCAAGGGCAGAGGAGCGGGAAGTGGAGGAGATGCGGTGGACAACATCGTCGATCACGTCTGGGGGGAAATTGCGGTCTTGGAGGAACGAGGCCATCTGTGTTGTATGGTATTGGGACTGGTCCTCCTGGGAGCAGATGCGGTGGAGACAAAGGAGTTGGGAATATGGCATGGCGTTTTTACAGGGGGCAGGGTGGGAGGAGGTGTAGTCTAGGTAGCTGTGGGAGTCAGTCGGTTTATAGTAAATGTCCATGTTGATTAGGTCGTCCGAGAGAAAAGTGGAAAGGTCTAGGAAGAAGGGGGAGGAGTCTGAGACGGTCCAGGTAAATTTAGTCGTGGTGTAAGGTGTTGGTAAAATGGATGAACTGTTCAACCTCCTTGTGGGAGCACGAGGCAGCGCCAATACAGTCATCGATGTAGCGGAGGACAAGGTGGGGGGTGGTACCAGTGTAGCTGCGGAAGATGGACTGTTCCACATATCCTACGAAGAGGCAGGCATAGCTGGGGCCCATGCGGGTGCCCATGGCTACTGCTTTGGTTTGGAGGAAGTGGGAGGATTGGAAAGAGAAGTTGTTAAGGGTGAGGACCAGTTCAGTCATTCGAAGGAGGGTGTCAGTGGAAGGGTACTCGTTGGTACGGCGGGAAAGGAAGAAGCGGAGGGCTTTGAGTCCTTCATGATGGTGGCTGGAGGTGTACAGGGACTGGATGTCCATGGTGAAGATAAGGTGTTGGAGGCCGGGGAAGCGAAAATCATGGAG
>NW_025153458.1:0-1412 GCF_004010195.1 Chiloscyllium plagiosum | reverse complement strand
CATGTGTCTGTGTGTTGATATCTCTATGTGTGCGCATGTGTCTGCATGTGTTTATAACTGCATGTGTTCGCATGTGTCTGCATATGTTTATAACTGCATGTGTTCGCATGTGTCTGCATATGTTTATATCTGTATGTGTGTGCGTGTGTCTGCATGTGTTTATATCTGTATGTGTGTGCAGTCTGCATGTATTTATATCGGTACGTGTGTGTTTATATCTGTACGTGTGCGTGTTGCTGAATATATTTATATGTGTATGTATGTGTGTGTGTCTGCTTGTGTTTATACTTCGATATGTATGTGTGTGTCTATCTGTCTTTATCCGTAAGTGTACATGTTCGTGTGTCTGCATATGTATATATCTGTACGTGTTTATGTCTGTGCGTGTGTTTATATCTGTGTATGTGTGTGTCTGCATGTATTTATATCTGTATGTGAGTGTGTCTGCATGTATTTATATCTGTATGTGAGTGTTTGCATGCATTTATATCTGTATGTGTGTATGTGTCTGCATGTGTTTATATCTGTTTGTGTGTGTGCGTGTGTCTGCATGTGTTTATATCTGTATGGGTGTGCGTGTTTGCATGTGTTTATATCTGTGTGTATGTGCCTGCATGTGTTTATATCTGTATGTATGTGTGTCTGCATGTGTTTACATTTGTATGTGTGTGCATGTCTGCATGTGTTTGTATCTGTGTGCGCGTGTCTGCATGTGTTTATATCTGTATGTGTGTCTGCATGTCTTTATATCTGTATGTGTGCGTGTGTCTGTGTGTTGATATCTCTATGTGCGCGCTTGTCAGCATTTGTTTAAACCTGGATGTGCGTGTGTGTTGACATGTGATTATATCTGTATGTATGTGTGCCTGCATGTGTTTATATCAGTATATGTGCATGTGTCTGCATGTGATTATATCTGTATGTGTGTGTCTGCATGTGTTTATATCTCTATGTGTGTGCGTGTCCGCATGTTTAGATCTGTATGTGTGTGTGTGTCCACATGTGTTTATATCTTTATGTGTGTGTCTGCATGTGTTTATATCTGTATATGTGTGTATCTGCATGTGCTTATAACTGTATGTGTGTGCATGTTTGCATGTGTTTATATCTGTATGTGTGTGTGTAAGTCATCATGTTTTTATATCTTTATGTGTGTGTGTGTCGACATGTGTTCACATCTGTATGTGAGTGTGTCTGCATGTGTTTATATCTCTATGTGTGTGCGTGTCTGCATGTTTAGATCTGTATGTGTGTGTGTGTCCGCATGTGTTTATATCTTTATGTGTGTGTCTCCATGTGTTTATATCTGTATATGTGTGTATCTGCATGTGCTTATAACTGTATGTGTGTGCATGTTTGCATGTGTTTATATCTGTATGTGTGTGTGTGTATGTCATCATGTTTTTATATCT
>NW_025153457.1:0-1412 GCF_004010195.1 Chiloscyllium plagiosum | reverse complement strand
TACTGGAACAGTCTCCTGTCCATGGTAGCGATCTTTACAGGAACTGGAAATCAAAGTAAGTGAGTGAAAGATGCTGTGAGGCCTCGAGTGTACACAACATTCCCAGGACCAGGTTGGCAGGCCCTCCTGAGGCCATTAATGACTCAATAAAATCTCCCAATTGGTTCATGGACAACGGGTTACTCCTACTCCTAGTAAGAGTATTGTGATTACCGCTGTTTCAGTGCTAGCAAGTAAAGAGTGAAGAGTGGCCATGTGATAAAATCATTTGCATTCAGTGCTGTACACTGTTGTGCCTTGTTTTGTGAACTACTTTATAATTCCTCTAAATGTTCTTAATGCACTATTTGTTTCATAGAATGGTGATTTTTTACATAGGATGACAGAGGAAATACAGAACAGAAACAGAGCATTTTGCGCAATCAGTTCATGCCAGTTGTTATGCTCCACTCAAGCTGTTTCACATCTTTTGTCATCGAAGTGGCCCATTGCAATTCTCTATTCCCATCCCTTCCAAGTGCTCACCTAGTTTCCTTGCAATACATCCCACAGTCCAAAGATGTGCAGGTAAGGTGAATTGACCATGTTAAATTGTCCATAGTGTTAGGTAATGGGTAAATGTAGGGGTATGGGTGGGTTGCGCTTCGGCGGGTCGATGTGGACTTGTTGGGCCGAAGGGCCTGTTTCCACACTGTAATGTAATCTAATCTAATCTAATTAATTTAAACTATTCCGTCTGGTCACATATTCCCCGTTCTCATCATTCATTCAGTGAAGAGGTTTCTTCTGAGGCACTGTCTTATATTTACAATCTATAATTATGTTCTTCCTCATAGAGAAATGTTTTCTCGGTACCTTCCCTTTTCAAAATCTTTCATAATTTTAGAACTGTCAGCCTTCTATTCAAGAGATAAGTGAACAGCACGACAATTATTCCCTGATATACACAGCCATAAACTTGTTTATCATCTTATAAATCTTCTCTTCACTCCCTCTCGTACTCTCTATAATGCGTCAACTGGAACTGCAGGCAAAACCCTTAATTGTAGTCAACCAATTTTTATAAGGACCCTCCTTTCAAATCTATCACTTTAGAGATAAAGCTTGAGCCTTGTTTGCATTTTTATGGTCTTCGGAACCTGTGGTGAAATTGTTAGTGACTGATATAATTGTCTGAGATCCCTTTATTTGTCTCACTCACTTCGACGTGCGTATTTGAACAAGATGTAACACCTTACGTTTATGAGTGTGTGGATATTCATTTGCTAATTACTTGGCCATACTAGAAATTAATTATTGACTGCTTGCAACTTCTTGTATTCCTCAGATTTGACTATCTTTCAACATTCCTCTTCAAATTTGGTGACTTTGAAATGTTTAATATTTTTGTAATAATTATAGACAATATTTAA
>NW_025153456.1:0-1412 GCF_004010195.1 Chiloscyllium plagiosum | reverse complement strand
TCTATCTCTCTCTCTCGTTCTATCTCTCTCGCGTTCTATCTCTCTCTCTCTCTTGCGCGTTCTATCTCGTGTTCTATCTCTCTGTCGTTCTATCTCTCTCGCGTTCTATATCTCTCTCTCTCTCTCGCAATCTATCTCTCTCGCATTCTATCTCTCTCACGTTCTATCTCGCTCTCTCGCATCTATCTCTCTCGCGTTCTATCTCTCTCTCGCGCGTTGTATCTCTCTCGTGTTCTATCTCTCTCTCTCGTTCTATCTCTCTCGCGTTCTATCTCTCTCTCTCTCACGTTCTATCTCTCTCAGTTTCTATCTCTCTCTCGCATCTATATCTCTCACGTTCTATCTCTCTCTCGTGCGTTCTATCTCTCTCGTGTTCTATCTCTCTCTCTCGTTCTATCTCTCTCGCGTTCTTTCTCTATCTCTCTCTCGCGTTCTATCTCTCTCGCGTTCTATCTCTCTCGCGTTCTATCTCTCTCGCGTTCTATCTCGCTCTCTCCCGTTCTATCTCTCTCGCGTTCTATCTCTCTCTCTGGTGTTCTATGTCTCATGTTCTATCTCTCTCTCTCTCGCGTTCTATGTCTCTCTCTGGCGTTCTATCTCTCTGGCGTTCTATCTCTCTGGCGTTCTATCTCTCTCACGTTCTATCTCTCTCACGTTCTATCTCTCTCACGTTCTATCTCTCTCGCGTTCGAACTCTCTCGTGTTCTATCTCTCTCATGTTCTATCTCACACTCTCTCTCGTGTTCTATCTCTCTCGCATTCTAACTCTCTCTCTCTCGCGTTCTATCTCTCACTCTCTCTCACGTTCTATCTCTCTCGTGTTCTATCTCTCTCGTGTTCTATCTCTCTCTCTCTGGTGTTCTATCTGTCTCGTGTTGTATCTCTCTCGCATTCTATCTCTCTTTCTCTTGCGTTCTATCTCTCTCGCGTTCTACCTCTCTCGTGTTCTATCTGTCTCACGTTCTATCTCTCTCGTGTTCTATCTGTCTCGCGTTCTATCTCTCTCTCTCGCGTTCTATCTCTCTCTCTCTCGCATTCTATCTCTCTCTCTCCTGTGTTCTATCTCTCTCTCTCTCGCGTTCTATCGCTCTTTCGCGTTCTAACTCTCTCCTGTTCTATCTCTCTCTCGTGTTCTATCTATCTCCTGTTCTTTCTCTCTCTCACGTTCTATCTCTCTCACGTTCTATCTCTCTCGCGTTCTATCTCTCTCGCGTTCTATCTCTCTCTCGCGTTCTATCTCTCCCTCTCACGTTCTATCTCTCTCTCTCGCGTTCTATCTCTCTCGCGTTCTATCTCTATCTCTCTCGCGTTCTATCTCTATCTCTCTCACGTTCTATCTCTCTCTCTGGTGTTCTATCTCTCTCGCGTTCTATCTCTCTTGTGTTCTATCTCTCTCTCGAGTTCTATATCTC
>NW_025153455.1:0-1411 GCF_004010195.1 Chiloscyllium plagiosum | reverse complement strand
CCTTAATAAATATTGTTAATATTCTTTGCAGAAACACATCAATTCATGTCCACACCATATAATCATAGGAACATAGTCTTTGTACCTTCAGAAATACAGCACAGTCTACAGTAGTCCCACCCTCCTACATGAAACCTGTAGCATGGCATGTTATAACACGTCAAGAGCTCGTCCAAGTCCTATTTAGCTGTTTTGTGATTACCATAACAACTCCCCTCGCAGGGAGTACATTCCAGACCCCAACACCCTCTGGGTGAAAAACAATCTGCAAATCTTCGCTAGTCCTCAAGCTTTTTCACTTTAGAAGTGTGTCCCCCTTTTTTTCCCCATTGACTAAAAGGAACAGCTGCAATCTATCCACCCTGTCCATGCCCCTCATAATCTTATCCTTCTGAATCACGTCCCCCTCAGCCCCAAACTAAACAACCCGAGCTTATCCAGGCTCTCTCCATAGCTGATATGCTCTATCCAGGGAACATCCTGGTGAATCTCCTCTGCACGCCCTCCAGTACAAGCACATCCTTCCTGTAAGTTGCCTCCCAGAACTCCACACAGTATTCTATCTTGGCCGAACCAAAGTCCTGTATAGCTCTTATAATCTATGTCTCGATGAGTAAAGGTTATTTACTACTCTCAATGCCTTCTGAACGAACTTATTACTATGTTCAGTCACATTCAGGGATGTGTGGAGAAGCACACCCTCTGAGCTACTTAGTGTGCTGTCATTGATTGAATACTCCCCTGTCTGCTTCCTTCAACCAAAGTGCATCACCTCATATTTATCAGGGGTACATTCCATCTGCCGTTGATCTGTAAATCTGACCATTCCATCTGTATCGTCCTGTAACATAAGGCCTTCCCCTCACTGTCAAACACCTGGCCAATTTTTGTGTCAAAGATGCACTTACTAATCAAACACTCGCCACCCTCTCCACATTCACATCTACATCATTTATGAATACCATAAAGAATAAGGGACACAGCACTGATCCCTGTGATACACCAGGGACACTGGTCTCCAGACACACAAACATCCTTCTCCCACCATCCTCTTTCTCCTTCCTCTAAGACCATTTGAATGTAATTTACCAAGTTACCGTTGATACAGTGAGATTTTACTTTCTTTATCATGTGAGGCTTTGTCTAAGGTGTTGCTGAAAATCAAAACATACAAGCGACTTCCTTGAAAAAAATCAATTAAATTCATTCGGCTTGACTACCCTCTGATAACTTCATGCTGATAATCCTTGATCAAACATTGTCTCTCTCAATGAAGATCAATTGTCTCCTTCCCTGTTTTCCCCAATAGTTTCGCGGAAACATATCTGATACTCACTGGTCTATTGTTTCTTGGGCTAGCTGCACCAATCCTTTCTGCAAAGGGTGTTCTCCATTACTCTGGCAACTACTC
>NW_025153454.1:0-1411 GCF_004010195.1 Chiloscyllium plagiosum | reverse complement strand
GGGAACTGCTGTTCTCTATATTATACACAGGGATTGCTGTTCTCTATGGTAGTCATGGGAAGTGATATTCTCCAAGTTACACACAGGGACAGTTGTTCTCTATGTTAGACATGGTAATTGCTGTTCTGTTTATTATACAAAGGTACAGCGGTTCTCTATATTCGACATGGGAACTGCTGTTCTCTATATTATACACAGGGACTGCTGTTCTCTATATTATACACAGGTACTGCTGTTCTCTATATTAGACATGGCAACTGCTGTTCTCTATATTAGACATGGATCTGCTGTTCTATATATTATACACAGGGACAGCTGTTCTCTATATTAAATATGGGAACTGCTGTTTTCTTTCTTATACACAGGGACTGCTGTTCTCTACATTAGACATGGATCTGCTGTTCTATATATTATACACAGGGATAGCTGTTCTCTATATTAGACATGGTAACTGCTGTTCTCTATATTACACACAGGGAAAGCTGTTCTCTATATTAGACATTGGAACTGCTGTTTTCTATATTGTACACAGGTACTGCTGTTCTCTATATTATACACAGGTACTGCTGATATTAGACATGGGAACTGATGTTCTCAATATTAGATATGGGAACTGCTGTTCTCAATATTATACACAGGTACTGCTGTTCTCAATATTATACACAGGTACTGCTGTTCTCAATATTATACACAGGGACTGCTGTTCTCAACATTGTACACAGGGACTGCTGTTCTCTATATTATACACAGGTACAGCTGTTCTCCATATTAGACATGGGAATTGCTATTCTCTATATTATACATAGTGACTGCTGTTCTCTATATTATACACAGGGACTGCTATTCACTATATTTGACATGGGAACTGCTATTCTCTATATTATACACAGGGACTGCTGTTCTCGATATTATACATAGGATCTTTTATTCTCTATATTATACACAGGTTCTTCTGTTCTCTATATTAGACTTGAGAACTGCTATTCTCTATATTATACACAGGGACTACTGTTCTCTATATTATACACAGGCACTGCTGTTCTCTATATTAGACATGGGAACTGCTATTGTCTATATTATACACAGGGAAAGCTGTTCTCTATATTGTACACAGGTATTGCTGTTCTCTATATTATACACAGGAACTGCTGTTGTCTATATTGTACACAGGAACTGCTATTCTCGAAATTTGACACAGGGACAGGTGTTCTCTATATTATACACAGGAACTGCTGTTCTCTAAATGAATCACAGGAACTGCTGTTCTCTATATTATACACAGGGACTGGTGTTCTCTATATTATGGACAGCAACTGCTGTTCTCCATGTTAGACAGGGGAACTGATGTTCTCTATGTTATACACAGGTACTGCAGTTATCGATATTAGACATGGTAACTGCTGTTCTCTAT
>NW_025153453.1:0-1411 GCF_004010195.1 Chiloscyllium plagiosum | reverse complement strand
TCACAATGCATTATTTTGTTAGTCCCTCCCTTTATTGAATTAGAAACTGTTCTGAGTCTCCAGGCCCGGGGTTTAACGTCAGCTTTATATATATTTTATACACTTAGTACATTACCACTGCACCAGAACACGCTCCCCACCAACCACCATTGCCTTTGTACACCTCTTCTTTTAATTAACAACACTCTTTACCTTACCCTGTATTCCATTCTTAGATCTTTTTTAGGCTTTTGCTCATGCTTGCAACTCAAATTTGTTACAAATGATGAAATCATTAAAATCTTTGATTTAAATGGTAGCTAACCAGACTACAGAATATACGGACTGTCGCATTATCAGGAGCAGTGGGGAGGCATTGCTTCACTGTCAGGTTGTCCACTTGCCAGATGTCAGCTGGATTGTGCCTTTGAGTAAAGTGTACAGTATCGCTGATCTTATGAGGGAAGGTTATGATTCCAGTGGAGAGATCAGCAAAAAACTATTTCTACAAATGAAGTACTTGCCTTCTGACACAGACATGATTATTTCCACTGAATGTTTAGACGATGAATAAATGTATTTCTTTCGGGGGAGCATGGAACCAGGTACCAGGTTATAGAAATCGACTGTTTCAGAAGGAAAGGAATATACAACTGCAATCGAAACTGTCTTCTGCATTTTGCGTTCAATCCCTGTGGACGCAAGAGGTGGCTGGATGTTTGTTGTTCGTCTGGCCGAGATGGTTGTTTTGCAATATGTAAATGTCTGGCCAAATCAAAAGAAGGAGTGGGCCAGCAGGGACAGTGACATCAATTGCGGACTCAAGGGCAGAGTCATTAATTAGCTCAGAGAAGAGGTGGTTCAGGTTGATGAATCTTTTCTGTCTCTCTCTCTCTCTCTCTCTGTCTGTCTCCATTTGATACAATCTCCCTCACCCCTTCTCTCTCTTCTCAGTGTTGCTCTGTCATTCTCAGTATCTCGCTCTCTCACACGCTGACTATCTCTTTTGTTCTTTCACTCTTTATATCACTCAGTCTGTTTATCTGTCTCTGTCATATCACTCTGTATCTCCATCTGCCTTGTTCTCTGTTTTTTCTCTCTCGTTTTCTCTCTCTCTCTGTCTCTCTCTCTTGCTGTCTCTCACTTTCTTTCTTGCCTAGCTTTGTCTCTAATGCTGTCTCTCTCTCTCTCTTACACTATCATTCACTCTCTCAATGACTCTCAGACATTCCCACTGCCTCTGCCAGTCTCTCTCTCTCTTTCACACTTTTTCTCTCTCTCCTTCCTGGTTTTTTTAACTTCTCTGCCTCTGTCTCTATCCGTGTCTCTCTCTCACTGTCTCCCTCTCTGCCGATCTCTCTCTCTCTGTGCATTTCTCTTTCTTTCTCTCTTTTACTGCCTGTTTCTGTCTGGCTACATCTATCAACCTCTC
>NW_025153452.1:0-1411 GCF_004010195.1 Chiloscyllium plagiosum | reverse complement strand
TCTTGAACGGTAATGAAACCCAGGCCACTCAGTCAAAGCGTTGAATACTAACCACAAGACCACCAGGGATGAGGGCAGAAGCAGTTGCACAGTTTCTTCATAACACAGTTTTTGGATTTATGTGACTGCAGATATATTTGCCTTCAAACATGATTGAATTATCGAGTGTTTACAGCACTGAATTGGTCCCTTCATCTCATTACCAAGCTCTGGGTCTGTAACCTTGTAATCTCTGACGTTTCACGTGTTCATCTCAATGCTAATTCCTCTGGAACCTTTTAATCTTGTAAGACACAATAAATGGGATTAAAGTTAGAGATGGGAAAAATGTGTTCACACTCAGTCGGGTAACTGAACCCCATTTTTACCGACAGACTGAAGCATGCAGATACATTTCCCCAAGAGTGACACCGTCCTCTGGAGAAAACAAGCAGAAAGTAAGATTTCACGGACTTGGCTGATATTGTCCCATTTTAGATTTCAACACCAGTGTCTGGTTACAGCAAAGAAAGGAAGCATTCAACCCTATCCCGTTCCAGTGTTCCATGTGCATTGTTTCCCCTTCAATCTGTAGTTTGTACTGCCTCACCTCGTTCTTGCTACCAAACTTGATCATTGCTCACGCCAGCTATTTCTTGTCCTGCCGAACGGTTTTCCTCAAGTTCTTGAACTGAAAAACAGGAATAGGCTATTTCAAGCACTTTTCTTGTTTACAAGTTCAGTGTTACCACCACCGAGCCAGCACATTGCCAGCTCAGAGAAAAGGTCTCACACATTAGAATCTGAAATACAAAGATGATTGTATAGTCTCAGTATTGTAAACTAACCAACAAGACCAGAACAGAGCCGAGGGGATTAGATTAGATTAGATTAGATTACTTACAGTGTGGAAACAGGCCCTTCGGCCCAACAAGTCCACACCGACCCATGCACAGAAGGGATCATGCACAGAAGGATGAGAGTATAGAATGACGAATCTCATGGTGTACAGGGTGGTGTTAACAGAAATCTTCCCTGGTAGTATAGTGATCAGGATTCAATGCTTTCACTGTCATGGCTTGTTAAATGTTAACGTTTGCAGTAATCAGTATGAAATACTGCCTCATATTTCGAAGCAGAATGATGTTGTGGAGCAGACAGAGTCGTTTCCCTCCATGACCTAATAAGAGAGCTCAGAAGAGCCAGGGGGTGACATGAGAGCC
Organism: Chiloscyllium plagiosum; assembly: GCF_004010195.1. Taxonomy (NCBI): domain Eukaryota; kingdom Metazoa; phylum Chordata; class Chondrichthyes; order Orectolobiformes; family Hemiscylliidae; genus Chiloscyllium; species Chiloscyllium plagiosum. The sequence goes on along the minus strand of NW_025153452.1, from coordinate 209 downwards.
AGGAGGAGACATGAGAAGTTGTTGGCGGATAGGATCAGGGTTAACCCTAAGGCTTTCCAAAGGTATGCCAGGAATAAAAGAATGACGAGAATTAAATTAGGGCCAATCAAGAATAACAGTGGGACGTTGTGTGTGAAGTCAGAGGAGACATGGGGAACCACTAAATAAATATTTTGCGACAGTGTTCAGTATAGAAAATGAAAATGTTG
>NW_025153451.1:0-1411 GCF_004010195.1 Chiloscyllium plagiosum | reverse complement strand
TCTATTGTGATCTTCTGCAGCATGATTTTCTATAGCGATATTCTACAGTGTGATTTTCAATAGTGACCTTCTACACTGTGATTTTCTATAATGATATTCTACAGTGTGATTTTCTATAGCTGTCTTCCACAGTGTGATTTTCTATAGTGGTCTTTTATAGTGTGATGTTGTACAATGATTTTCTACAGTATGATTTTCTATAGTGATCTTCTACAGCATAATTTTCTTTCACGATCTTCTACAGCATGATTTTCTATAGCAATCTTCTACAGCGTGATTTTCAATAGTGACCGTCTACACTGTGATTTTATATAATGATTTTCTACAGTGTGATTTTCTATAGCAATCGTCTACAGCATGACTTTCTATAGTGGTCTGCTACAGTTTGATTTTCTCTAATGATTTTCTATAGTGTTATTTTCTATAGCGGTCTTCTACTGTGTGATTTTCTATAGTGATCTTATACATCGTCATTTTCTGTAGTGATCTTCTATAGTGTGATTTCTATAATGATTTTCTACAGCATGATTTTCTACAGTGATCTTCGACCGTGTGATTTTCTATCGTGATCTTCTGCAGCATGATTGTCTATAGCGACCTTCTACAGTGTGATTTTCTATAGCGATTTTCTAGTGTGTTTTTCTATAGTGATCTTCTACTGCGTGATTTTCTACAACGATCTTCTACAGTGAAATTTTATATAGTGTTGTTCTTCGGTATGATTTTCTATCCTGATCTTCTACTGCGTGATTTTCTATAGCGACCTTCTACAGTGTGATTTTCTATAGCGATTTTCTAGTGTGCTTTTCTATAGTGATCTTCTACTGCGTGATTTTCTATAGTGATCTTCTACAGAGTGATTTTCAATGGCGAACTTCTACAGTGCATGTCCATAGCGATCTTATGCAGCACGATGTTCTATAGTGAACCTTTACAGTATGATTTTCTATTGTGATCTTCTACAGTGTGATTTTCCACAACATGATTTTCTATCCAGATCTTTTACAATGTGATTTTCTATAGCAAACTTCTATAGTGTGATTTTATATAATGATCTTCTACAGTGAGTTTCTACAATGATCTCCTGCAGTGAAATTTTATATAGCATTATTCTACAGTGTGACGTTCTATAGTGATCTTCTACAGTGTGATTTCCTATTGTGATCTACAGTGTGATTTTCTATCGTGATCTTCTACAGTGTGATTTTCTATCGTGATCTTCTACAGTGTGACGTTCTATAGTGATCTTCTACAGTGTGATTTGCTATTGTGATCTACAGTGTGATTTTCTATCGTGATCTTCTACAGTGTGATTTTCTATCGTGATCTTCTACAGTGTGATTTCCTATTGTGATCTACAGTGTGATTTTCTATCGTGATCTTCTACAGTATGATTTTCTATCGTGATCTT
>NW_025153450.1:0-1411 GCF_004010195.1 Chiloscyllium plagiosum | reverse complement strand
ATCAAGATCCCGTTATAATCTAAGGTAATCATTTTCCCTGGACTCAGCACCTTCAATTTTGGTGTCAAATATGAACTTACTAACCATACCTCCTGTGTTCATATCCAAATCATTTATGTAAATGATGAACAGCAGTGGACACAGCACCAATTGTTGTGGCACACCACTGGTTACGGGCGACCAGTCTGAAAACAAACCTTCCACCATGACCCTCAGTCTTTATCTTTGAGCCAGTTCTGTATCCAAATGGCTAGTTCTCCTTGTATTCCATGAGATCTCACCTTGCTAACCAGTCTTTCATGGGGAACCTTGTCGAATATGTTACTGTAGTTAATATTGATCACGTCCACTGCTTTGTACTAATCAATACTTTTTCTTACTTCTTCAAGATAAACGTAATCCAGTTCGTGAGGTATGACCTCCCATGCACAAAGTCATGTTGACTTTATCAGTCCTTGCCTTTCCAAATACATGCAAATCCTGTCGTTGGGATTCTCTCCAAAAACTTGCCCATCACCAATGTCAGGCTCACTGGTCTATTGTTCCCTGACTTTTCCTTGCCAGTTTGTTTAATATTGGCACCACGTTAGTCAGCCTCATGTATTCCAGCACCTCACGTATGGCTATTGATGATAAGAACATCTCATCAAGATTTCCATTAATTACTTCTCGAGCTTTCCACAGAGTACTTGTGTGTACCTGATCAGGACCTATGAAGTGCATTGTGATTACACATCGTTTGGTTCGTGTATGGCCTGAATGTCCTCAGAAGTGATAGATATGGGTAATTTTGCAATGTTTAAAAAACATGTTATTAAGTACAAGAAAAAGAGAAGATTTGGAAAAACATGGTCCAAGCTCAGGAACATTGGACTAGTTTAGTTTGAGATTATCGTTAGAATTGAGTGTATGGGGTGATATGTCTGTTTTGAAATCCCCCTGTATAACGCTATGGTTCCATGATGAGTTTGTATGTCCAAGTATGTATCTGCATATTTCTGTCCGCGCTTGTCGATTTGTGTTTGTCAATATGTGTATCTATGTGTATCTGCCTCTCTGCGTTTTCTGCATTAGTGTGTGTATGTTTGTTTGCATCTCTATCTCTGCATCTGTGTGCAATGGGAACTGGTTTGTTTCGGCGTGAATCATTGAATGATGTTCAAAGCCTCCCTTCCACCCCCTCTCTCTTCCTCTGTCTCTCCCTCCTTTGCTGAAAGTGATACAATGCCATGCTCTGCTGGCGTGTTTTAGGACTTTTCAATATTTTCTTATATGTAAGATTACTTGGAAGGGTAAATCGCTAAACATTGCATTTTACAGGATGTGTGTGCGTGTGTGTGTGTGTTCGCGCGCGGGCGTGTGTGTGTCAATGTGTGTATGCCTTTGTGTGTGTCTATATGTTTCTATGCCT
>NW_025153449.1:0-1411 GCF_004010195.1 Chiloscyllium plagiosum | reverse complement strand
ATATCGAATGTCACCGTGGGTCTGTTATACAGTGTGTCACAGTGAGTCTGTTATACAGTGTGTAACCGTGGGTCTGTTATACCGTATGTCACAGTGAGGCTGTTATACCGTGTGTCACAGTGAGTCTGTTATGCAGTGTGTCACCGTCAGTCTGTTTTACCGTATGTCACAGTGAGTCTGTTATACAGTGTGTCAAAGTGAGAGTCTGTTATACCGTATGTCACAGTGAGGCCGTTATACCGTGTGTCACAGTGAGTCTGTTATACAGTGTGTAACCGTGAGTCTGTTATACCGTATGTCACAGTGAGTCTGTTATACAGTGTGTCACCGTAAGTCTGTTATACAGTGTGTCAGAGTGAGAGTCTGTTATACAGTGTGTCACAGTGAGTCTGTTATACTGTGTGTCACAGTGAGAGTCTTCACAGTGAGTCTGTTATACCGTGTGTCACAGTGAGTCTGTTATACAGTGTGTAACCGTGAGTCTCTTATACTGTATGTCACAGTGAGAGTCTGTTAAAACGTGTGTCACAGTGAATGTGTTATCCAGTGTGTCACAGTGAGAATCTATTATACAGTGTGTAACTGTGAGAGTCTGTTATACAGTGTGTTACAGTGAGTCTGTTACACAGTGTGTCACAGTGAGAGTCTGTTATACAGTGTGTCACAGTGAGTCTGTTATACAGTGTGTCAAAGTGAGAGTCTGTTAAAACATGTGTCACAGTCAATGTGTTATACAGTGTGTCACAGTGAGAGTCTGTTATACAGTGTGTCAGAGTGAGTCTGTTGTACAGTGTGTCACAGTGAGCCTGTTATACAATGTGTCACCGTTTTTCTGTACAACCGTGTCACCATGTGTCTGCTATACAGTGTGTCACAGTGTGAGTCTGGTATACCATGTGTCACAGTGAGTCTGTTATACAGTGTGTCACAGTGAGAGTCTGATATACAGTGTGTCACAGTGAGAGTCTGTTATACCATGTCTCATAGTGAGTCTGTAATACAGTGTGTCACAGTGAGTCTCTTATACACTGTGTCACAGTGAGAGTCTGTTATACAGTGTGTCACAGTGAGAGTCTTTTGAACCGTGTGTCACAGTGAGTGTGTTATACAGTGTGTAACCGTGGGTCTGTTATACCGTATGTCACAGTGAGGCTGTTATACCGTGTGTCACAGTGAGTCTGTTATACAGTGTGTCAGAGTGAGAGACTGTTATACAGTGTGTCACCGTTTTCTGTTATATCGTATGTCACCGTGTGTCTGTTACACAGTCTGTCACAGTGAGAGTCTGTTAAACAGTGTGTCACAGTGAGTCTGTTATACAGTGTGTCAGTGTGTGTCTGTTATACAGTGTCTCACAGTGAGAGTCTGTTATACTGTTTGTCAGAGTGAGAGACTGTTATACAGTGTGTCA
>NW_025153448.1:0-1411 GCF_004010195.1 Chiloscyllium plagiosum | reverse complement strand
GTGCTAGTTTATTTTTCTCATGTTCTATCTTACTTTTCTTTGTAGCTCTTCTGTGGCTTTCTGTTGACCTTTAAAGTTTTCCCAGTTCTAGTTTCATGCTGGTTTTGGCCATTTTGTATGCCTTTCAATTTGATCACTTTCCTTCGATACCCATCGCAGAGAATGCCTTTTCTTACAGTCCTTCCTTTTCACTGAAATATACCTTTGCTGAGGACTTTGTAAAGTGTCTTTGTAAATCTTTTACTGCTCATCAACTGTCCCACCATAAAATCTTTGTTTCCAATCTACGTTATCCAGGTTCTCCCTCATTCTATTGTCGTCCCCCATGTCCAACCACAGGACCCAGGTGTTAGATTTTATCTTCACACTCTCTATATGCATTAAATTCAACCATGCAGTGATCATTTCTTCTGAGAGGATCCCTAACTCTGAGATCACTAATTATTCCTGTCTCATTGTACAGGGCCAGATCTTGGATAGCTTGCTCCCTTGTAGATCCATTTCATACTGTTCAAGTAAGATATCACAGATACACTTAGTGAACTCCTGAAAGCTACCCTAACTGAGATGGTTAGACCAATCTACATGTAAATTAAAATCACCCATGATAATAACCATACCATTTTTACAGGCATTAGTTATTTCTTTGTTTATTGCCCATCCCAATGTGATGTTATTATTTGGTGGCCTATACACTGCGCCTATCAGTGACTTTCTTGTTAGAATTTTGAATGCATCATTCCTGTTTCTCCTAATGTACGGCAAAAACAACAACTACTTGTATTGTATGGAATCTTTCACAATGGCAAATCTCCTAAGGTGCTTCATGGATGATCAAAACATTGATTAAGGAGAATGATTTTTTTAAAAATTCTTAAAGGAGGATAGAAAAGGTTAGGGAGGGTATTTGACAGACTTCTGCCCTTGACAGCTCCAATTGTGGAGTGATGCATGTTGGTTGGGTTGGAAAGGGAACATGCAAAGGGGAAACGGAGGAGTGCAGGCAGTGTATAAGGCCTTCAGGACAGAGGAGGTTCCAGACTGAGTCTGTCTGTCATACAGAGTATGGCTGCCTCATGGAGTTTGAAGCACTGCAATGGGTCCATGCAAGTCATGTTAGTCAACAATAGTATAACGGTGGCTAAGAGTACTTTTGATGAGGACTCTATTAGTGAGGAAGTGTGGGCTGAGGTTAGAAACAGGAGAAGAGAGGTCACACTGCTTGGAGTTTTTAATAGGCCTCCACAGAGTTCCAGGGAAGTGGAAGAGAGGATTAGCAAAATTATTCTGGGTAAGAGCAAAAGTACCAGGGTGGTCATTGTGGGGGACTTTAGCTTCCCCAACATTGACTGGGAATGCTATAACTCTAGTACATTGAATGGATCAGTTTTTGTCCAGTGTGTACAGGAGG
>NW_025153447.1:0-1411 GCF_004010195.1 Chiloscyllium plagiosum | reverse complement strand
GTGGGCATTTTACTTGAGAAGCCACGATGTCCAACCAGATTGATTGCAGGTCAGACAAGACCCAATCAGCAATGTACCTTAATAGGGAACTTAACTGATATTTCCTAAAATCTGGGAAATCCAATCCTCCCCTTGCCTGTGGAAGCTGTAGCTTCTTCAGCTTAATGAGGGGCCGTCTATGATTCCAGATAAAGGAGCCCACCCAGCCATATAATTTACGTAGTGCCAGCCTCGGCAGCATCACCGGAAGCATTCTCATAGGGTATAGGAGACGGGGCAGGACATTCATTTTGATTAGTGCTATTCTACCCAGCCAGGAAATTGGAAGGTCTCACCATCGCTGGAGGTCCTGCCTTATCCTTTCCAGTAAGTGCACAAAGTTAGCCTTATACAACTGACCAAATACTGGAGTGATAAAAATGCCTAAATATAAGAAACCCTCCAGGGACCAACGAAAGGGAAAATGGGATCCGTCCAATAAGTGGGATATACTCGCAAGGCCACCCATTGGCATAACCTCTGATTTTGAGAAATTAATTTTATAGCCTGAGAATGCACTAAATGTATTAATAACTTGGATTAAGTGAGGCACGGACATCAGAGGATTACTGAGGAATAGAAGAACATCATCTGCATAAAGGGTAATTTTATGTTTACCTGTACCAATCCTCGGGGCCGTTATATTAGGATCAGCTCGTATAGCTTCTGCTAGTGGTTCAATTATTAGCGTAAATAACAATGGCGAGAGAGGACATCCCTGACGGCAGCCCCTACCCACACTGAAGCTAACCGAGCCTAATCCATTGGTAATCACAACTGCTTTGTGATCACTATACAGTGTTGAGACCCATTTGGTAAACACCTGTCCAATGCCAAACCTTTCCAATGTGTAAAACAAATATCACCATTCAACCCTATCAAATGCCTTTTCCACATCTAATGAAACCACGACTCCTGGTATCTTTCCCTGATGGCAGGCTTGAATCATATTCAAAACCCTTCTAATATTATTGGATGATCTATGGCCCTTAATAAACCCCGTCTGATCCTCCTTTATAATATGTGGCAATACCCTTTCTAGCCTCAATGCTAACGTTTTAGAAAAAATCTACATTTAGCAAGGATATTGGTCTATATGATATACAATCTTCTGGGTCCTTTCCTTTTTTAAGGATAAGAGAGATATTTGCCTCTTTCAACGAAGGCGGGAGACAGCCCTGACAGTATGCGTAGTTATACATGTCCATAAATGGACCAGAGCTGAAAATGTGTTGCTGGAAAAGCGCAGCAGGTCAGGCAGTATCCAAGGAGCAGGAGAATCGACGTTTCGAGCATGAGCAGGAATGAGGAAAGTGTGCCAAGCAGGCTAAGATAAAAAGTAGGCAGGAGGGACTTGGGGGAGGGGCGTTGG
>NW_025153446.1:0-1411 GCF_004010195.1 Chiloscyllium plagiosum | reverse complement strand
ATTGCCCATAACTAACCCACCGAACCTGCATATACATATATAGTATGTGCAATTCCGCATAAGTAATTCACCTAATTTGCACATCTTTGAACAGTAGGAGAAAACCAGAGCACTCAGGGTTAAACATGCAGACAAGGGGAAAATGTACAAACTCCACACAGGAATTTATCCAACAGTGGAATCGACCCGAGCACTGTGAGGCAGCAGTGCTAACTATTCTGTCTCTGTGTCACACTGACAGACGTCAACAGCTGTAAAATTAAATTCTCTGCAGTTAATACCCCACCCCCCGCCGCCCCCACCACGATACATTTCCTCCTATTCTCGCTTGAACTCCCCTTCTCTAACATAAATTTTCTGTTTCACTTTCTAGAATATCACATATTGAGATGAGGACACTGCTGCTGATCCTCGGATTGCTGAGTAAGGCATTTGCATAGTAGTCAAACCTCATTGTGGTTTATTTAAATTTAAATTAAATGGGAGCAACAGCTCACCTGGTACCATTCATCCATGACTTTATGGATATTCCTGCAATTTGCGTGTTGCAAAGAATGATGCCATTTTTGCAGTAAACACAGAACATAAATGGAAATTTTAAAAATAAGTTGAATGGGAGGTCTTTGTTAAATCGACTTCCTCGTTCCCAATGGTGAGCTCATTCCTACTGGACTGATAAAGGATTAACCAGCCTTTTTTTTTCAAATGGGGAATATCTGGAATCAGTAGAAGCTGAATTGACTGATTTTCTACCCACAGTTCTTACCACATTAGAGTGGCAACAACAGTTAGAAATGCCACTAAAGCCATCTGCTGATTATTGAATGGAGCAAGTCACCAAATTCAGTTTGGAACCTCTTCATCACTATTTTAATTGACACTGTACCGAGTCGGATTCATGTTGCACCAGTGTACACACAATGCAGCATTCATATGATTCTTAATTCGTCTGTGAAATCTGTTATTAACCCCGCCTATAGCATGGGGGAGAAATGAACCAGACCTCTCCAGTCTTTCATTGCAACATTCAGGCCCTCAAGCCCTTTTGAGCATTCAATGAGATCGTGGCTGATCTGTGATCATAGAAATCAAGATTTCTTTCCTTTTAATTATTTGTTTCATTTCTACATAAGGCAAGTGTGGCTGTCCCCACAATATTGCTTATTATACAGGCACAGAGATGTTTACTAATCACATACAGTGTGATTCTCTGCATCATACATTCTGAACAGATTTGCGATTGTGAGACGTAACACTCAAATTTGTAAGTGATGAAGGCGATAAAAGCAGATGTATAATATTATAATACGTTCAAACAGTGAAATAAGTGAACGGCGCTTTCAGCTCTTCCTCTCACTCACACGTTCTGTGAAAGAGCTTGCAGTAGTGGGAGAGCATAACAATGAGACTG
>NW_025153445.1:0-1411 GCF_004010195.1 Chiloscyllium plagiosum | reverse complement strand
AATATTCCAACGAGGGAAGGACCATATTGGACCCGGTACTGGAGAACGAGCCAGGGCAGGTGGTAAAAGTTCCGGTGGGGGATTTCTTTGGGAACAGGGACCACAATTCTCTAAGTTTTAGAATATTCGTAGGTAAAGTAGGAAGTGGTCCTAAGGGAAGAGTACTAAACTGGGCGAAAGCCAATTATATCAAAATTAGGCAGGAACTCGGAAATGTGGATTGGACACAGCTATTTGAAGGGAAGTCCACATTTGAGATGTGGGAGGCTTTCAAGATAGGTTAAAGAAAGTGCAGGATAGGCATGTCCCGTTGATGGCAAAGGATAAGAAGGGCAAGATTCGTGAACCGTGGATTACAGGAGAAATTGTACGACTAGCAAAGAGGAAAAGGGAAGCATACATAAGGTCTCGGCAGCGAAGAACAGAATGGGCCTTGGAAAAATATCGGAAGATAGGACAAGTCTTAAACAAGGAATCAAGCGAGCTAAAAGGGGTCATGAAATAGCTTTAGCGAGCAGAATTTAAGAGTATCCCAAAACATTTTATTCTTATATAAGAAGCAAGCGGGTAACTAGAGGAAGGATTTGTCCACTAAACGATAATGAAAGAATGCTGTGTGCCGAACCTGAGAGAATGGGTGAGATTCTGAATGATTACTTTGCATCAGTGTTCACTGAGGAGAGGAGCATGATGAATGTTGAGATTAGAGATAGACGTTTGATTAGTCTGAATCACGTTGCCATAAGTAGGGAAGATGTGTTAGGTATGCTACAGGTTATTAAAGTAAACAAAACGCCAGGACCGGATCGGATCTATCCCATGTTACTGAGGGAGTCGAGATATGAAATAGCTGGGGCCCTGACAGATAACTTTGTGGCACCCTTAAATACTGGACGACTGGATGGTTGCCCATGTTGTCCCCTTGCACAAGAAGGGTAGCAGGGATATTCCAGATAACTACAGACCAGTGAGTCTCACTTCGGTGTGGGAAAGTTGCTGGAGAGGTTACTGACGGTTAGGATCTATTTATATTTAGAAAATAATGGACTTATATGTGATAGGCAACATGGTGTTGTGCAGGGGAGATCGTGCCTTACCAACTTAATAGAGTTCTTTGAGGAAGTGACCAAGTTGATCGATGATGGAAGGGCTGTTGATGTCATATGCATGGATTTTAGTAAGGTGTTTGATAAGGTTCCACATGGTAGACTAATGGAGAAAGTGAAGTCACATGGTGTGCAGGGTGTTCTAGCTATGTGTATAAAGAATGAGTTGAGCAACAGGAGAGAGAGAGAGTAGCAGTTGAAGGACGTTTCTCGAAATGGAGTAAGGTGACCAGTGGTGATCCACAGGGTCAGTGTTGGGGCCACTGTTATTTGTAATATACATAAATGATCTGGAAGAGAACACT
>NW_025153444.1:0-1411 GCF_004010195.1 Chiloscyllium plagiosum | reverse complement strand
CGTTTGCCAAGGAAATTTGGAAAAGCAGAGGAATTAGCAAACAGCTTAAAATTGAGTTCAACCAGGGACAAAAGAAAATCTGAAATTATCATGGGCTTGGCCAAGTACTTTGATATGTCAAAGATCCAGATATGTGCAGTAGAGTTTGAAAAAAGACTAAAATTGCGAATGAGCCAAATGGCGTTAGAAGTACAAAAGGCAGGGAAGTTTCTTGTATGAGCAGAGAGAGATAAGAATGAGAATAGGAAAGACAGCGAAAACTTGAACTTGAGATGTTGCAAATTAGTCAGGCAAGTCACATTAACAGGATTGAAATAAAGGAAGCATGCAGCGATTTATACAAATATGATTAAATATTGCCACATTCCGATGCGAAATATGTCGAAGCCTTCTTCATTTGGTTTGAAAAAATGGCTGGGCAGTTGCAGTGGTCACATAACTTGTGGGTAATGCGAGTTCAGACTAAGCTAGTAGGCAGAGCTTGTGATGTATACTCAGAGCTGTCAGACAATGGAGGGAGGGTGGGGAGTGAGGAAATTATGAAATAAACAGACTATTTAAAGTGCTTATAAATTGGTTCCAGAAGCGAAGAGACAGCAATTCCGAAACATAACAAGATACCAGATCAGGCTGATGTTGATTTCAAGATAATTCAACATGGGCATTTTGAGTTTGGGCGTTAAAGACAGATAACATCTATGAGGCGAGAAGAGCGATTAGTCAGCTGGAGGAGTTGAGAAACTCACTTAAAGAGATGATACGAATTCATGTGAATGAGCACAAAATTCTAGAAAATGAAAAGAGCAGCAGAGTTGACAGTGAATATACATTGGTGCGTAAGCTGACACGAATTTAATCTTGTTCAACTTATGTGATCCTACATTACAAAAGAAAGAGTAGAACACACTGGAAGTAGATTATCGCAGGTGGAAACATGAGCCCCATGAAGTGAAAAACTTCATTTGTTTCCATTATAGTAAGATGGGACACGTTTGAAGCACCAAATGAACTGTATTAATTTAATTTGATGTCTTTTGCAATGAAGAACTCACCAGTCGAAAGACTCGTGAACACGGTTGTGGCTGGAGTAAGAAATAATGTAGTTTATCTTGATGATGTGGTGATGTTTAGCCATTCATGCAAGGATCACACTGGACAATTGGCAAAGCTCTTCGAATGATTGCTAAAAGCAAAACTGGAAATTAAGTTAATGAAAACAGAATTCGTGAAAGCTGAGGTGACGTTCTTTTGACATAACATCGGACATGGAAGGATGACCCAAAAGAATACATCAACGAAAAACATGGAGGACATTCCACGGCCATTCTCAATGAAATAGGTGCTTCAATTTTTGGGACTGAATGGATTTTACCGGACATTTGATGCAAACTTCAGCAGCATGGTGGCATCG
>NW_025153443.1:0-1411 GCF_004010195.1 Chiloscyllium plagiosum | reverse complement strand
GTTCCTGAAAGTGAGTTTCTGGAGTTTCTGACAATGAGCTCCTGGTGTTTTTGAAAGTGAGCTCCTGGTGTTTCTGACAGCGAGCTCCTGGTGTCCTGACAGTGAGCTCCTGGTGTTTCTGACAGTGAGCTGCTGGTGTTCCTGACAATGAGCTCCTGTTGTTCCTGACAGTGAGCTCCTGGTGTTCCTGACAGTGAGTTTCTGGTGTTTCTGACAGTGAGATCCTAGCGTTCCTGACAGTGAGCTCACAGCGTTCCTGACAGTGAGCTCCTGGTGTTTCTGACAGTGAGCTCCTGTTGTTCCTGACAGGGAGCTCATGGTGTTCCTGACAGTGAGCTCCTGGTGTTCCTGGCAGTGAGCTCCTGGTGTTCCTGATAGTGAACTCCGTGTGTTCCTGACAGTGAGCTCCTGGTGTTTCTGACAGGGAGCTCCTGGTGTTTCTGACAATGAGCTCCTGGTGATCCTGACAGTGAGCTCCTGGTGTTCCTGATAGTGAGCTCCTAGCGTTCCTGACACTGAGCTCCTAGTTTTTCTGACAGCAAGCTCCTGGTGTTCCTGACAGTGAGTCCCTGGTGTTTTTGAAAGTGAGCTCCTGGTGTTCCTGACAGTGAACTCCTGGCATTTTTGTATGTGAGCTCCTGGTGTTCCTGACAGTGACCCCCTGGTGTTCCTGACAGTGAGCTCCCAGCGTTCCTGACAGTGATTTCCTAATGTTCCTGACAGCGAGCTCCTGGTGTTCCTGACAGTGAGTCCCTGGTGTTTTTGAAAGTGAGCTCCTAGCGTTCCTGACAGTGAGTTCCTAGTGTTCCTGACAGTGAGCTCCTTGTGTTTCTGACAGTGAGCCCCTGGCATTCCTGACAGTGAGCTCCTAGTGTTCCTGACAGTGAGTTTCTGGTGTTTCTGACAGTGAGGTCCTAGCGTTCCTGACAGTGAGCTCACAGCGTTCCTGATAGTGAGATCCTGTTGTTTCTGACAGTGAGCTCTTGTTGTTCCTGACAGGGAGCTGCTGGTGTTCCTGACAGTGAGCTCCTAGTTTTCCTGACACTGAGCTCCTGGTGTTCCTGACAGTGAGCCCCTGGCGTTCCTGACAGTGAGCTCCTAGCGTTCCTGACAGTGAGATCCTAGCGTTCCTGACACTGATCTTCTGGTGTTCCTGACGGTGAGCTCCTGGTGTTCCTGACAGTGAGCTCCTAGCGTTCCTGACAGTGATCTCCTGGCGTTCCTGACAGTGAGCTCCTGGTGTTTCTGACAGTGAGCTCCTAGTGTTCCTGACAGTGAGATCCTAGCGTTCCTGACAGTGATCTTCTGGTGTTCCTGACGGTGAGCTCTGGGTGTTCCTGACAGTGAGCTCCTAGCGTTCCTGACAGTGAGCTCCTGGTGTGTGTGACAGTGAGCTCCTGGCGTTCCTGAC
>NW_025153442.1:0-1411 GCF_004010195.1 Chiloscyllium plagiosum | reverse complement strand
ACTCCACTTTCAGAGACCTGTGAGACTGAACACCAAGGTCCTTTCGTTTCACGACGCTAATTAAAGTCCCGCCATTCACCATGAAACTTCTACCTTGATTTGAAACTTCTTCCAAAATGCAATACCTCAAACTTATCTGTATTAAACTCTATTATATATTTCTTAGCCCACTTCTACATTTGGACAAGGTCCTGCTGCAATTTCTGATAACCTTCCTCACTGTCCAGAATTCCACCTATTTTAGTATCGTCTGCAAACTTACTAATCATTCCTTACACATTTTCATCTGAATCATTGATATCGACCACCGATAGCACTGGCCACACACCGACTCCTGAGGCACTACACTACTCAAACGCTTCCACCCCTTCCGCTATTACACTCTGCTACCTATCCTCAACCAATCGTGTATACAAGTTTCCAAATCTCCCTGGATTTCATGTGATATCACCTTCCAGAGCTAACCACTTGGAGCCTTATCAAAGCACTGACTGAGATCTGTATAGACTATTACCGCCGCCCGGCCCTTGTCACATTTCCTGGTCAGTTTCATCATTTGCGAGGTGAAATCTCCCACTCACAAAGCCAAACTCGTAATCAAATCCCGTCTTTCCAAATGCATGTATCTCTTTTCCCTTGGAATGTTGTCAAGCAAAGTAACCACTATAGATGTTGGCCTTAGTTCTATAGTTCCCAGGTTTTTCTTTGCAATCTTTCAGCAAATGGCACAACATGGAATCAGAAGCGAAGACTATTCAACTATGAAGCGGAAACTCGGGAATGTTAGAATCATGGAGATAGCATTACCAACGAAAGAGTAGGCAGAGAGAAGATGAATGCAAAAGAACTGGCGGCCTGAAGTGCAAGCATTTTAATGCAAGGAGCATTGTGGGCAATGCCGATGAACTTAGGGCTTGGATTGGTGCATGGGATTATGACATTATTGCGATCACAGAGACTTGTTTGAAGGAAGGCATAATTGGTAACGAAGTGTTCCAGGATATAGACAGGACAGAGAGAGAAGTAAAATGGGTGGAAAAGTTTCATTGCTGATCAGGGATGATATCACGGCTGTGCAAATGGAGGGCGCAATGAAGGGCTTGAGCAGTGAGGCAATATGAGTGGTGCTGAGAAATAAGAAGTGTGCAGTTACATCGTTCAGGCTATATTATAAGTCCCCGTACTTTGGCCGTGGAGTAGAAGAACAAATAGGTGAACAGATTATGGAATGGTGTCGAGACAACAGAGAGATGGGGTTGGGAGATGCTATTTTATTTCCTAAATTGACTGGAATACATTCGTGTCAGCGGTCTGGAAAAGTCAGAAGTTGAAAGGAGCGTCCATTAAAGTTTTCTAGAGCAGGATGTCAACAGCCCTACAAGAGAAGGGGCCATATTGGACCTGGTGTTAT
>NW_025153441.1:0-1411 GCF_004010195.1 Chiloscyllium plagiosum | reverse complement strand
TGATGACATCATACAGGACAGAGATGGTCCTTCACTCCATCGAGTCTGTATCTCTAAACTCACACTCAAAGCTACTCAGGGCTGGACAATGGGAAGCCTTCAAACATGAGATAATGAGAGTCCAGAGACAGTATGTTCCTGTTTGGGTGAAAGGCACGGCTGGTAGGTGAAGGGAATACTGGATGACTTGAGAAATTGAGGTTTTATTTGAGAAAAAGAAGGAAGCATATGTCAGGTATGGGCAGCAGAGAACAAGTGAATCCTGATTGGAGTATAAATACAGTAGGAATATACTTAAGAGAGAAATCAGGAAGGCAAAAGCGGAACATGAGATAGCGCTGGCAAATCGGGTTAAGGAGAATCCAAACAGATTCAATAAATACATTCAGGATAAAAGATTAACTGGGGAGAGAACAGTGCCCCTCAAAGATCAACAAGGCAGCCGATGTGTGGAACCACAGGAGATGGGAAGATACTAAACAAATATTTTGCATCAGTGTTTACTGTGGTGAAGGTCATGTAAGATATAGAATGTGGGGAAAAAGATGGCGACATCTTAAAAAATTATGTTACAGTGGACATCTCAAAATGCATAAAGATGGATAAATCCCAGGACCTGATCAGGTGTACCCTAGAAATCAGTGAGAAGCAAGTAAAGTGATTGCTGGGCCCCTTGCTGAGATATTTGTATCATCGATAGTCACAGGTGAGGCGCTGGAAGCCTGAATGTTGCCTAACAGGGTGCCATTATTTAAGAAAGGTGGTAAGGAAAAGCCAGGGATCTATAGACCAGTGAGCCTGATTGATGGTGGAAAAGTTGACGGAGGCAATCCTAAGGTATAGGGTTTACATATATTTGGAAAGGCAAGGACTGTTTAGGGATAGTCGGCATGACTCTGTGCGTGTGAAGAGGATTGATGAGGGCAGAGCAGTGGCCATGATATACATGAACTTCAGTAAGGCATTCAACAAGGGTCTTCACGGGGGACTGGTTAGCAAGGTTAGAGATCATGGAATGCAGGAAGAACTAGCCATTTGGATGCAGAAGTGGCTCAAAGGTAGAAGACTGAGGTTGGTGATGGAGGGTTGCTTTTCAGACTGGAGGCCTGTGATCCATCGTGTGCCATAAGGATCGGTGCTGGGTCCATTGCTTTTCATCATTTCCATAAATGATTTGGATGTGAAAATAGCAGGTATCGTTCGTAAGTTTGCAGATGACACCAAAATTGGACGTTACCTCAGAGTACACAGGATCTTGTTCAGATGGGTCAATAGGCCAAGGAGTGGCAGATGGAGTTTAATTTAGATAAATGTGAGGTGTTATATTTTGAAAAGACAAATCAGAGCAGGAGTTATACACTGATGGGTTTGTTGCTGAACCTCCACCCAAGGCCCTAACGGAGCCTTCCAC
>NW_025153440.1:0-1411 GCF_004010195.1 Chiloscyllium plagiosum | reverse complement strand
AATTGGCCATGCTAAATTACCCGTAGTGTTTGGTGAAGGGGTAAATGGGTGGGTTGCGGGTCGGCGTGGACTTGTTGGGCCGAAGGGCCTGTTTCCACACTGTAAGTAATCGAATCATATACATACAGTGTGGAATAATATGTTGGATAGTTGTTCACAAGTCAATGTAGGTACAGAAATTAAGGCAAATATCTGTGATATAATTAAATATGTTAGCGCCGACACAGCGGTGATTCTGAGTGGTTTGGCAGGCTTAACAGTAGATAGATTACCAGAGCTAGATGAAATATATCCTATACTGTTGAGTGTACTCAAGGGAAGAAAGGGAAACAGTTTCACTTGCATTGGGCAGAGGAGATGTGCCAACGTCCTGGAGGACAACCGATTTGGTGCCTTCAGTCGTGAAGGAAGGAAGGGATGAAGCAGAAACCTACTGGCTGATCCGTCTAAACTCAGTGGTAAAGCAACTGTTAGAAGCATTTCTGAGGGACAGAATTACACTGCATTTGAAGAGGCAGAGGTTAATCAAGGACAGTCTGTATTTTATTTTAAGAGGAGGTAATTTCTGACCACCCTGACTGTCTTATTTGATGACGTGACAGTCGCATAGATGAAGGCACGTTTTGGACGCCGTCTACTGGGACTTCAGCAACGTTTTTTCTTTCATAGATCCCAGACAGGAGACTGATCACAAAACTTAAAGCCCATGCGAAGCAAGGGCATTTGTCCATTTGGATCCATAATCGGCTAAGTGGCAGGAAGCAGAGGACATGAATAAAGGATGCTTTTCTTACTGGACATCAGAGTGCAGTGGGAGTCGGACAGGCGTCAGTGTTGGAGCTCTTTTTGTTTGTGGTTTAGAAAAAAATGTCGTTAGAATTGAAAGCAGGAGTGCTGATCAGTAAGTTGACTGCTCACACAAACATCGGTAGGTAGGTTAATAATGTAGCATTCCACTACAAGTACAATAATAAAGGGTGTTCAGGTGGTCTGATCAATGCAAATGGAATTCAATCTTGGTAAATGTGAGGCTTCAGTGTTGTGGCCATTTCGGAGGCATGGATAGAGCAAGGTTAGGAATGGATGTTGCAGGTCCCTGGATTGAGAACTTTCATTAAGAACAGGGAAGCCATTAAAAGAGAGTGATGCATGGTTTTGTTAGTCAAAGACAGTATAATGGTGGCTGAAAAAGCGTTTGATGAGGGCTCGTCTACTGAGGTTGTATAGGTTGAGGTTAGATGCAGGAGAGGAGAGGTCACACTGCTGGGAGCATTTTATAGACCTCCACGGAGTTCCAGGGATGTGGAGGAGAGGATTGGCAAATCGGTTCTGGGCAGGAATGAAAGGAAACGGGTGGCCAACATGGGAGATTCTAAATTCGCTAATATTAACTGGAAATGCTATAACTCCA
>NW_025153439.1:0-1411 GCF_004010195.1 Chiloscyllium plagiosum | reverse complement strand
TCAAAGCATTTTTGCGTTCGGTGGTCTCTGTTATCTGTGATCAAAATGGCCCTAAAATCCATTAAACGTAAACGTTTTGTAGTCTATGTCCATGACAACCTCTCACTACCTTGTAGCCATGGCAGCAGCCGATCTCTTTGTTCATGTCACCGAGGACATCGTGAGTTATGTTAGTAATGATTGCGTCCCATTGTCTTTCCTGGATATCACTCTTGTGTGAGGTTTTATTGCAGACCTTCTTCCTGCAGCCACAGGTTGTTTACTGTTATGTTTTCGTTAGAATGATTTGTTGTCATTTGTTGCCAGCAACTAAAAACAAGATATTCCAAGGCGACAATAGTAACTGGTGTTCTCGCACCAACGAGTGTTCTACACTGTTTGAAAAACATTGCTTTCTACTTTATATTTGATCTTCGGGTGATAATCAAAAATGTACACTGGTTCTGTTCTGCAAGCCAAGCTAATATACTAAATATGGACGGATGTTTTTTTTTTTCCGTTGCTTCTTTTTAAGAATGTAACTCAGTCTCTACCATTCAATTTGGTGCTTTCGATTAATGCTCTGACCGTCAGACATGTTTGAGTAAGCAGTAGAGCCCGTAAGGGACTGAAGGGTCTAAGCAATGGAGTGAAACAGAGATGGACAGAAGAAAGAAATCTGTAAATTTACTTTTCAGCAAAATTCACATTGGTACCTTCTTGTGGTTTGTGTATGCAACAGAAGTCATATAATTGTACATAAGTGGAAGAGACCCCAGGGATTACTCACAATCTGAAATTAAATTTCAACTGGTCAGAGGGATGGTTCTGAATTTGGACAGCTGTACAAGTATATTTATTTATACAGTGACACAGTTACGTTTCGGGAATTGCTCCAGTATGTACCTAAATGCCCAGTCACATCTCTTTTTGAAATACAGAATAAACATCAAACCTGAACAACACTCCGTGGCATATTCCACCATTAGCGAGCTCGCTCAAATGATTTGTTTGCAAAATCGCCGAAACATAAATCTCCTCCTGTTGACTGACAGTTGCCTCAGCAAATCAGGTACACACGTCAATTCACGTTTTGTTACTGGGCTTACTGAGGAATCCATTCGATCAAGTTGTGATCGAAAAAATGGAAAGTGCCAAGTTTGAGAACACATCTTCCCGATTGTTTTTTTTTTAAATCCTCAATGTGTGCGTTCGAATTGACCGAATGAATGCCTGATCAAATGAATGGTTTGAAACTTTACTAAAAATCCTGGTATTAAGTAAAAATAAAATCAAAATAAAAATTACGAATTGTGGCTGAGCGTTTCACTGGATCACCAAAGCCCATGCCTGCCCAATTTGTTACAGATATTCCATTCAATCCATCGACGATCATTCTTACTTATCTTTAATAAATCGCACTGTTCTGATG
>NW_025153438.1:0-1411 GCF_004010195.1 Chiloscyllium plagiosum | reverse complement strand
AGAACGTTACGAGGAATGTCAGTTATAGAATCTCGGGAACAGAACGTTCCGGGGAATGTCAGTGATAGAATGTCGGAGAGAGAACGTTCCGGGGAATGGCAGTTATAGAATGTAAGGGACAGAACATTCCGTGGAATGTCAGTTGTAGAATCTCAGGGACAGACCGATCCGGGGAATGTCAGTTATAGAATGTTGGGGTCAGAATGTTTCAGGGGATGGCGGTGGTAGAATGTTGGGGACAGAACGTTCCGGGGAATGTCAGTTATGGAATCTCAGGGACAGACCGATCCGGGGAATGTCAGTAATAGAATGTCGGGAACAGGACGTTCTGGGGAATGGCAGTTATAGAATGCAGGGGACCGAACGTTACGTGGGATGTCAGTTTTCGAATCTCAGGGACAGAACGTTCTGGGGAATGTCAGTGATAGAATGTCTGGCAGAGAACATTCCGGGGAATGGCAGTTATAGAATGTCGGGGACAGGACGTTCCGGGGAATGGCAGTTATAGAATGGCAGGGACAGAATGGTCCGGGGAATATAAGTTATAGAATGTTGGGGTCAGAACTTTTCGGGTGATGGCAGTTATAGAATATTGAGGACAAAACGTTCCGGCGATTGTCAGTTATAGAACGTCGGGAACAGAATGTTCCATGGAATGGCGGTTATAGAATGTCGGGGACAGAACGTTCTGGGGCATGGCACTTATAGAATGTCAGGGAAAGAACATTCCGGGGAATGACAGTTTTAGAATGTCGGGGACAGAACGTTCCAGGGAATAACAGTTATAGAATATCAGGGACAGAACGTTCCGGGTAATGTCAGTGATAGAATGCCGGGGAGAGAACGTTCCGGGGAATGGCACTTATAGAATGTTGGGGTCAGAATGTTACAGGGGAATGTCAGTTATAGAATCTCAGGGACAGAAAGTTCCGGGGAATGTCAGTTAAAGAATGTTGTGGACAGGACGTTCCGGGTATGGCACTTATAGTGTGTCAGCGAAAGAACATTCCGTGGAATGACTGTTTTAGAATGTCAGGGACAGAACGTTCCAGGGAATAACGGTTATAGAATGTCAGGGACAGAACGTTCCGGGGAATGGCAGTTAAAGAATGTCGGGGACAGAACGTTACGAGGAATGTCAGTTATAGAATCTCAGGAACAGAACGTTCTGGGGAATGTCAGTGATAGAATGTCGGGGAGAGAACGTTCCGGGGAATGGCATTTATAGAATGTAAGGGACAGAACATTCCGGGGAATGTCAGTTATAGAATGTCGGGGACAGAACGTTCCGTGGCATGTCAGTTATAGAATCTCAGGGACAGAATGGTCCGGGGAATGTCAGTTACAGAATGTCGGGAACAGGACGTTCCGGGGAATCGCAGTTATAGAATGCCAGGGACAGAACGTTACG
>NW_025153437.1:0-1411 GCF_004010195.1 Chiloscyllium plagiosum | reverse complement strand
GTCGCAGAAAGGATGTTTGGGGAATCGTCAACTTATTTAGAATGGTTAGAAACAGGAAAGGAGATGTCATCCTGTTGGGAGTTTTCTATAGACTTCCGAATAGTTCCAGAGATGTAGCGGACGGGATAGTAAAGATGATTCTTGATAGGAGTGAGAGAGACAGCGTAGTTGTCATGGGGACTTCAACTTTCCAAATATTGATTGGAACACTGTAGTACGAGTAATACAGATGGGTCAGTTTTTGTCCAGTGTGCGCAGGAGGGCTTCTTGCTAGTGTATGTAGACAGGCCAACAAGGGGCGAAGCCACATTAGATTTACTAATGGGTAATGAACCTGGCCAGGTGTTAGTAAAGGACATAGGTGAGCACTTTGGTAATAGCGATCACAATTCTGTTATGTTTTCTTTAGTGATTGAAAGGGATAGTGTATACCACTGGGCAAGAGTTACAGCTGGGAGAAAGGCAATTACGATGAGATTAGGCAAGATTTAGGAAGCATAGGATGGAGAAGGAAACTGCCGGGGATGGACAGCTCCTGAGTGTCCGAGATAAGTACACAGAACATAGAACAATACAGCACAGAACAGGCCCTTCAGCCCACGATGTTGTGCCGAACATTTGTCCTAGCTTAAGCACCCATCCATGTACCTATCCAATTGCCGCTTAAAGGTCACCAATGATTCTGACTCTGTCACTCCCACAGGCAGCGCATTCCATGCCCCCACCACTCTCTGGGTAAAGAACCTACCCCTGACATCCCCCCATACCTTCCACCCTTCACCTTAAATTTATGTCCCCTGGTAAATCTTCTCTGCACCCTCTCCAAAGCTTTCACATCTTTCCTAAAGTGAGGCGACCAGAACTGCACACAAAACTCCAAATGTGGACTAACCAAGGTCCTGTACAGCTGCAACATCACTTCACGACTCTTCAATTCAATCCTTCTGCTATTGAACGCTAATACAAAATAAGCCTTCTTAAAGATCTATCCACCTGAGTGGCAACTTTCAAAGAGCTATGAACATAGAAACCAAGCTCCCTCTGCTCCTCCACCTTACTGAGAACCCTACTGTTAACCCTGTATTCCACATTCCTATTTGTCCTTCCAAAATGGACAACCTCACACTGGACAGGGTTGAACTCCATCTGCCACTCCTCAGCCCAGCTCTGCATCATATCTAAGTCCCTTTGCAGCCGACAACAGCCCTCCTCACTATCCACAACCCCACCAATCTTCGTATCATCTGCAAATTTACTGACCCACCCTTTGACTCCCTCTTCCAACTCATTAATAAAAATTACAAACAGCAGAGGACTCAGAACTAATTCCTGTGGAACTCCACTTGTACCTGGGCTCCAGGCTGAATATTTCCCATCAACCACAACTCTCTGACTTCAACCGGTTAGCCAG
>NW_025153436.1:0-1411 GCF_004010195.1 Chiloscyllium plagiosum | reverse complement strand
CCGCCCTCATTTACTCTGATTGGTCGGAGGACCAAATGCCCCGCCAGGTCCTCCAGGTCTGCCCCTGCCTTTCCATTGGTCTTCCGCTGACATCAACCACCAGGGGCCCATTGTTGCCTGGAGCATGCGCACTGCTTCGTTGGTTTTGTTGCTGTTTATCAGTTGCAAGAGTGAGACACAACGTTAAAAATCACACAACCACCTGATGAAGTAGCTGCAAAGCGAGTGCTTCCAAATAAACCTGTTGGACTATAACCTGGTGTTCTGTGAATTTTAATTTTGTCCATCCTAATCCAACACCAGTACCTGAAAGTCAAGAGTGCGGGAGGAATGCAAAATATAACAACAAAAGACCTAGGAACAGGAGAAGGCCGTCCTGCCCTTTGAGCTTGTTCTGCCATTGAATAAGATCATGGCTGATCATTTCGTGGACGCAGAACCATTTACCAACGTTCTCACCATATCCCTTAATTAATTAATTGTTTCTTTTAAAAGAAGTTACCTTAGCTTTAAAAATGTTTACTGAACTAGCATCAACTACTTCCCTGGGCAATGAATTCCATTGAGGTCAAGCAGTTCCTTCCCAATTCAGTCCTAAATTTGCTGCCTCTAATCTTGAGGTGATGCAGTCTTGTCCTAGCTTCATCTGCGAGTGGAAACATTCTCTCTACTTCTAATTTTTCCATTCCATTCATTATTATATATGTTTCCATTCTTCTGAATTCCAATGAATATAATCCCAATCTACTCAGTCTCTCTTAAGCTAACCCACTCAACTCCAGAATTAACCTCGTTAACCTCCTCTGCACCCCCTCTAGTGCCAGTACATCCTTTCTCAACTAAGGAGATAACAACTACATGCAGTACTCCATGTGTGGCCTCACCAGCACCCAAATACAGCTGGAACATAACCTCTGCTTTTAAGCACAATTTCTTCAGCAATGAAGGCCAAAATTCCATTTGCTTTCTGAATTGATTGTGTACTTGGTAACCAACCTTCATGCAGAAGGATACTCAGGTGCCCCTGAATAACAAATGATGCAACTTTTTAAAACTCAAAGTAATAATCTCTTTTTTAATGTTACTCCAACCAAATAGTATGACTTTACATTTATGAACATTCTATTCCAAATGCCAGACCATTGCCCACTCACTCAATGTATTTATGTTCCTCTGCAAAGTTTCACAGTCCTCCGCACACTTTCTTCTGCTACTCATCTGACTGTCGTATGCAAACTTTAACACCCTATATGTGGTCGCCAACTCCAAATCATCTGTATCAATTCTAAATAATCACAGTCCCAACACTGATCCCTGAGGCACACTATTAGTCATTAATTGCCAGCCAGAATAGTACTCATTTATCCACACACTTTGCTTGACTAACAGGAAGCAATCTTCTATCCATGCT
>NW_025153435.1:0-1411 GCF_004010195.1 Chiloscyllium plagiosum | reverse complement strand
ATGGGATTGAGGGTGATTTAGCAGTTTGGATTACAAACTAGCTTTCTGAAAGAAGGCAGTGAGTGGTGGTTTATGGAAAATATTCAGCCTGGAGTCCGGTTACTAGTGGTGTGCCACAAGGATCAATTTTCGGACTACTGCGGTTTGTCATTTTTTAAATGACTTAGACACAGGCATAGTTGGATGGATTAGTAAATTTGCAGACGACACTAAAGTCGGTGGAGTAGTGGACAGTTTGGAAGAATGTTATAGGTTGCAGGGGGACTTGGATAAACTGCAGAATTGGGCTGAGGGGTGGCAAATGGAGTTCAATGCAGCTAAATGTAAGGTGATTCACTTTAGGAAGAATAACAGGAAGGCAGTGATCTTGGAGTCCATGTGCATAGAACCCTGAAAGTTGCCACGCAGGTGGATAATGCTGTTGAGAAGGCATACGGTGTGTTAGGTTTCATTCGTAGAGGGTTTGAGTTCAGGAACCGCAATATCATGCTGCAACTATACAAAATGCTGGTGCAGCCACACTTGGAATATTGTGTATAGTTCTGGTCCCCATATTTCAGGAAGGATGTGGGAAGCATTGGAAAAGGAACAGAAGAGATTTACCAGGATGTTGCCTGGTCTGGAGGGAGGGTCTTATGAGGAAAGGCTGAGAGACTTGGGTCTGTTCTCATTGGAAAGAAGGCGGCTAAGGGGGGATTTGATAAAGGCATATAAGATGATCAGAGGATTAGATAGGGTAGACAGTGAAATAATTTTTCCTAGGATGGTGAAGTCAGCTTGTATTAGGGGGCATAACTACAAATTGAGGGGTGATAGATTAAAGACAGGTGTCAGAGGCAAGTTCTTTATGCAGAGAGTGGTAAGGGTGTGGAATGCCATACCTGCTAAGGTAGTCAACTCAGCCACAGTAGGGAGATTTAAACAATCCTTAGATAAGCGCATGGTTGATGTTGGGATAGTGTCAGGGAATGAGCTGAGAATAGTTCACAGGTCGGCGCAACATCAAGGGCCGAAGGGCCTGTTCTGCGTTGTATTGTTCTATGTTCTAAACTTAGTGCAGGAGGCGGAAAGAAATGAGCAGCTTTTTTTTATAGATATTTTTATTAGAAATTTAACACTTTTACAAGTTTACAAAAATAAACAAAACTCTCAGATATAAACATTGATATACAATTAACTCAAATATACAATAGCCAAAATTTAACAAGAAAGAAAAGAAAAAAAACCCGAAAAAGAAAAAGAAACAAAACTCAACTGTCTACTAATCTAACCTACAACTAACCAGAGTGTATATTTAAGTCTCTTACATGCTCAATGTGTTAACATCAGATGTAATAAAACCCGTATTCGTGCGGGATTCCTCTCCTGAGGGGCCCCAGACCAGCCAGGTTTGTAATCTCAATTAAATAAA
>NW_025153434.1:0-1411 GCF_004010195.1 Chiloscyllium plagiosum | reverse complement strand
TCAACCTTTGGAAAGACCCGTTGTTTTGACTTTCTTTTCTCCAAAGTTCCAAAACAATGGAACATCTTATAAAACAGAACTGGCTGATCCTTGAATTCGAGGGAATCACCTCCAACACCGAAAATATCTCAAAAAAGGAGCAGCTCCACAGCCACAAATTTTTCCCATCCTCCATCTTGGATGACCCAGGATATAATTGTTGTGCCTGTTTGAATTCCAGTTGTGCTTCAAGTAGAAAGGTACTTTTGCATGGTTGCATCATTAATCCCAAGGGCCAAACGGTCTGTCAGCAACTTGTTAAGTATTAAATCAAAGTCACATGCGTCTGCCGATTTTCTTAACCTGGTCAAAAATCCAGATACAGATTCTCTTGATTCTCGAATTGCAGAGTAACACTGGGAGCCTGTCAGAATTATAGGAGGCTTTGGGCCAAAGCATGCCTGAACTAAATCTATCAAATCTTGAAACGTTTCCATCTCTGATTCCTCAGGGAAAGATAGGTTTCTACTCACAGAAAACACTGCGCGTCTACAAGTTGTCGGGAGAATTACTCATTGCTTTACATCTTTCCCAATGTCATTTGTCCAGAAAAAAAAACACATATTCTTTCCATATATTGGGTCAAATCTTCAATGGCAGAATCGAATGAGTCAACTGTCAAAGTAACGGCATGATGCCAGAATTGGTTACTCCCAACTGTTGAGAGTGAATTTCTTCAGAAGCCATACTTTGCACTCGTTGCCACTGAAATAACACCACAGAGGCAGGTATCCTATCACCAAGTCTATAAGAAGGCCATAAGTAATAGGAGTGGATGTAAGGCCATTCGGGCCATCGAATCACCCTTTATTTCCACGTGGAGAGTCCTTAACACTGATACAGCTCTCCCAGCTCCAGCAATAAGAGTGAACAGAATCTTTCGGGCTCTTGTTCTGATCAGTCCCCCCTGACTGGACCAGGTTAACAGCCCCAATCAGGGAACGCAAACTCCATGATTTCCACTTGGCTGACCTCATTACAATCACTAAAATAATCACTTGCACTTTTTGTTCTTAATGAATGTTGTCTCTGCACCACAAAATGGCACTGTATTTTTATATTTTTAATTCTATCAGTTATCAGATGTGGGATGACCAGTTAGACCAATGCAAATGCTGGCTTTCACACGAAAGATGGGTTTCCCTGGCAAGAGAACCAACTGTTACAAGTTAGCTTAGCAATTCATTCGCATGACATTCTTTCTACAAAAGGGGGAAAGGTAAGTCTCCTGGCTCCTAAAACAGATGGATGGCCAACTTGGCCAAACAGCAAGGCATGGCCAAGGAGGAAACAGCAAGGTAATCTGCACGGGCAAAGTGGAACTCTGGAGTCACATCCCCTAAATACCACACACAGTGCAAACACAGCAACC
>NW_025153433.1:0-1411 GCF_004010195.1 Chiloscyllium plagiosum | reverse complement strand
CAGCGTCTTGAATCATGACAAACCTAAAGTTCAAGAAGAGAAAAGTGATGATGAGAAGGTGTGAGTTGAAAGAATTTCATAATGGACTGCTGTTAAGTATGTCCCAAATCTTGCTGGACAGCAAAACTGCTTCACTGCACAAACTGTAATGCAGCTTCACCTCCTGTATTTCCATTTCTTGCATGAGAGCAGGCAAGCATGCAAGCAGACAGGTATAAGGAATTTATTCAAGAGGACTACCTGGCCTTAATCCTCATCTCCTCCACCTTCGACATCAGCTGCTGTCCATGGTGCAAGTGCTCATTCTGTTGATGACCCTGATGAAACATTATCAGAGCACCCAGAACCCGAACAGTAAATTGCACTGCTCTTTTGAAATTTAGATTTAAGACTCTTTTAATTCAAAGAAAACTAAAGTTTATTGTTATTGGGTTTCTATAATACTATTTCCAAAGCAATCAACGGATACATGTAACCAGCAAGCTTGATTTTCTCAGACATGCCAGATAATGGGAGCTTACCATATATATGTTCAAAATCAGGAAAGACACAACTTCTGAAGACTTTAGATAAGCTTGAAGTAGATTTTTAGACTTCTGTTACATGATGTTTATTGATAAATTGCTCATGAACTTTAGGTTTGTCATGATTCAAGACGCTGCTTATCATTTCTTCTGCATTTAAGCATCCAGCTAGAAACCTTTCTCATTGGATTTACAGCACTCATACAGTCAACCAATTCTTGACTTCTTCATGTTTTCATTAGTTTCTTCCTCGCACATGAAATCCTTCACAAATGTCTTCCTCATCAGACAATCCTTCTTCAAATATGACAAGCGACTGTAGATTTTGCCAGCACTTTCACAGGGTTGCACTTTTCGCCTGGTTCCATGCATATGATAAGTTAATTTTGGCATCATGGATAGACTACTCCAAATGAAAGTCATGAGTGTTTCCTTCATGAATTCTCATGAATTCACATTGCTAAAACATTTTCAAATTTTAGATGACATCCTGATCCATTGTAGAATCAACTATTCGCAACAGAAATGAGAAAAAGACACAACTTCTGAAGACTTTAGATAAGCTTGAAGTAGATTTTTAGACTTCTGTTACATGATGTTTATTGATAAATTGCTCATGAAGATAAGATGGTACACTCTCCATGTTGTATGGGTTCTGACCTCCAAGCAGAGTACTAGTACGTGGCCAATGAGCCACATCAGAGCATATCCCAGAAGTTCATCTGCATATCTATTAACCCTATCGCTACAACTGAAAATGTTCCTGCTCTTCTGAGGGAATGTCTACAAGAGGATGAAGGCGATTGGCTACTACAGCCTGAGATTTTTGCAGATGAGTAGAGCAGGTGAAGGCCTCAGGTAAAAACAATGACTGCAGATGCTGGAAA
>NW_025153432.1:0-1411 GCF_004010195.1 Chiloscyllium plagiosum | reverse complement strand
AGGTGGAAACTCTGGGCAAGAGGAAGAAGAAGGCTGATGTTAGGATGAGAGCGCTCAGAAGAGCCAGGTGGAGGTACGAGACGTTGTTGGCGGATAGGATCAGGGTCAACCCTTAGGCTTTCTATAGGTATTTAAGGAATAAATGAATGATGAGATTAAGGTTAGGGCCAATCAATGATTGTAGTGGGAAGTTGTGCGTGGAGTCAGAATAGATAGGGTAAGCACTAAATGAATATTTTTCGAATGTATTCATCTAGAAAACGACATTGTTGTCGAGGAGAATACTGAGATACAGGTTACGAGACTAGGTTGGATTGAAGTTCAGAAGGACGAGTTATTAGAAATCCTGCAGAGTGTGAAAATAGATAACTCCCATGGGCCGGATGGAATGTTTCCTCGGAACCTCTTTGAAGACAGCGAGGTGATTGCTGAGCCTCTGGCATTGCTCTTGAAATCGTCATTGTTTCAGGAATAGTGACAGAAGACTGGAGGATAGCAAATGTGGTTCCCCTGTTCCAGGAGGGGAGTAGAGACAACCCTGATAATGATAGACCAGTGAGCTTTACTTCAGTAGTTGGTAAAATTTTGGAAAAGGTTATAAGAGATAGGATTTGTAATCATTTGAAAATAATAATTTGATTAGGGATAGTCAGCACGATTTTGTGAAGGATAGGTTGTCCCTTACAAACCTTACTGAGTTCTTTGAGAAGGCGACCAAACAGGGAGATCAGAGTAAACAGGTTGATGTGTTGTATATGGATTTCAGCAAGGCGTTCAATAAGGTTTCCCAAAGAAGGCTATTGTACAAAATATGCATGAATAGGATTGTGGGAGATACAGCAGTTTGGATCAGTAATTGGCTTGTTGAAACAAGACAGACGGTGGTGGTTGATGGGAAATGTTCATCCTGGAGTCCTGTTACTAGTGTTGTACTGCTTGGGTCGGTGATGGGTCCACTGCTGTTCATTATTTTAATAAACGACCTGGTTGAGGGCGTAGAAGGGCGGGTTAGTAAATTTGCAGACGACACTAAGGTCGGTGGAGTTGTGGATCGTGAAGAAGGATGTTGTAGGTTACAAAGAGGCATAGACAAGTTGCAGAACTGGTCTGAGAGGTGGGAAATAATGGATAATGCGAACAAGTGTGAGGTTATTCCCTTTGGTCTGAGTAACCGGAATGCAAAGTACTGGGCTAATGGTAAGATTCGTGGTAGTGAAGATGAGCAGAGTGATCTCGATGTCCAGGTCCACAGATCCTCGGAAGTTACCACCCAGGTTGACATGGTTGTTAAGAAGGCATAATGTGTTATAGCTTATATGAATTGATGATCGAGTTCCAGAACCTTGAGGTTATGCTACACCGTCCCTCCTTATCTCCTTTCCCAGTTCTCTCTCTCTGTCCTTTCCCATCT
>NW_025153431.1:0-1411 GCF_004010195.1 Chiloscyllium plagiosum | reverse complement strand
CTAATTCTAAGGCTATGTCCACGGGTCCTCGTCCCCTCGTCTAACTGAAACAATTTCCTAGCATCCACCTTTTCCAAGCCATGTATTATTTTGTACGTCTCTATTAAGTCTCCCCTTAATCTTCTAAACTCCAACGAATACAATCCCAGTATCCTCAGCCGTTCCTCATATGTTAGACCTGTCATTCCAGGGATCATCCTTGTGAATCTCCGCTGGACACGTTCCAGTGCCAGTATGTCCTTCCTGAGGTGTGGGGACCAAAACTGGACACAGTACTCCAAATGCGGCCTAACCAGAGCTTTATAAAGTCTTAGTAGTACATCTCTGCTTTTATATTCCAAATCTCTTGAGATAAGAGACAACATTGCATTCGCTTTCTTAATCACGTACTCAACCTGCATGTTTACCTTTAGAGAATCCTCGACTAGCACTCCCAGATCCCTTTGTGCTTTGGAGCACTCCCAGATCCTTTTGTGCTTTGGAGCACTCCCAGATCCCTTTGTGCTTTGGAACAGGAGGCAGTCAGTCAACTGCTCGAGACTGGGACACAGGGACGGGAGGGAGTCAGTCAACTGCTCGAGACTGGGACACAGGAACATGAGGCAGTTACTGAACTGCTCTAGACTGGGAAACAGGAACAAGAGGGAGTCACTCAACTGCTCGAGACTGGGTGACAGGAACAGGAGGGAATCATTCAACTGTTCGAGACTGGGAAACAGGAACAGGAGGGATTCACTCAACTGTTCGAGACTGTGAAACAGGAATAGGAGGGAGTCAATCTACCGCTCGAGTTTGGGCCACAGAAACAGGAAGTCGTCATTCAACTGCTCAAGTCTGGGACACAGGAGCAGGAGGGAGTCACTCAACTACTCGAGACTGGGACACAGGCACCGGAGAGAGTCACTCAACTGCTCGAGACTGGGTGACAGGAACGGGAGGGAATCATTCAACTGTTCGAGACTGGGAAACAGGAACAGGAGGGAGTCACTCAACTGTTCGAGACTGTGAAACAGGAATAGGAGGGAGTCAATCTACCGCTCGAGTTTGGGCCACAGAAACAGGAAGTCGTCATTCAACTGCTCAAGTCTGGGACACAGGAGCAGGAGGGAGTCATTCCCCTGCACGAAACTGGAACACAGGAACAGGAGGGAGTCATTCAACTGCTTGAGACTGGATCACAGGAAGAGGAGGGAGTCATTCCCCTGCACGAAACTGGAACACAGGAACAGGAGGGAGTCATTCAACTATTCGAGACTGGGACACAGGGACAGGAGAGAGTCAATCAACTGTTCAAGACTGTGAAACAGGAATAGGAGGGAGTCAATCTACCGCTCGAGTTTGGGCCAGAGAAACAGGAAGTCGTCATTCAACTGCTCAAGTCTGGGACACAGGAACAGCAGGGAGTCATTCA
>NW_025153430.1:0-1411 GCF_004010195.1 Chiloscyllium plagiosum | reverse complement strand
CTTTATGCGTTTCAAGACATCCAGCACTTCCTCTTCTGTAATATGGACATTTTTCAAGATGTCACCATCTACTTCCCTACATTCTATATCTTCTGTGTCCTTTTCCACAGTAAATACTGATGCAAAATACTCATTTAGTATCTCCCCCATTTTCTGCGGCTCCACAGAAAGGCAGCCTTGCTGATCTTTGAGGGACCCTATTCTCTCCCTTGTTACTCTTTTGTCCTTAATTTATTTGTAAAAACCCTTTGGATTCTCCTTAACTCTATTTGCCAAAGCTATCTCATGTCCCCTTTTTGCCCTCCTGATTTCCCTCTTAAGTATACTCCTACTGCCTTTATACTCTTCTAAAGATTGACTCGATCTCTCCTGTCTATCACCGAAATATGCTTCCTTCTTTTTCTTCACCAAACTCTCAATTTCTTTAGTCATCCAGCATTCCCCTTACCTACCAGCTAGGAATTATAATTGTATTGCATCAGTTGTAAAAATATTGCCCCTTTTACCAGTTCATAAAACTGTCACAAATGCAGTCAAGTATACCCACATTGATAAAAGCTTTAACCTGTTGGCATTGCCTAATCCTGTCTAAACACGCATTGAAAAACCACAGCAAAATCAGCCGACCTACGGGTGGATAAAACATACCAGAATTAATCAGCAAGATGGTGACAAATATTCTGACCTGTAGATCATTGTTGCTGAAGTATAGATACAGTTGTGTCAGGCACATGCTTTGATCTTTACTCAGATTATATATTCTGAAAACTGTTTATCTTTTCAAGCTTTCTTTCAATATCAATGAGCTATAGAGCCAATAATTCCTATAACTGCGCAAGAAAAGCTTTGAAATACTCAGGAACCTTTTTCAAAAACACAGCTTTTTAAAATCTGCAGGCAAAATATTGCCACTTTTACCAGTTCATAAAATCATCAAAAATGTAGTCATCTGTCCCCACATTGATCGAAGCTCGAACCAGCTGACATCTCCTAATCATGTCTAAATAAACAAACAGGCATTGAAAAACCACTTAGAGAGGCAGAGGAACATACTAAAGGCTAGCAATCCCCTTCACGACTATGTAAGCATATCCCAGAGGGCTGAATCCATCAGTGAGTCTTGGAACAAAGTTTGTTTAATCAGTGATTTCCCTACTGATCAGATGCTTTATAGCTCTCATTATTTGGAGGCTCATAACATATTCCCAGTAGCACAATCAAATCATATTCACTTCATATTAGCAAGACCCAAAATAAGTGTGTGAGAAATACATATTTAAACAAGCAGTTGATGTCTTGGGGCGGCACGGTGGCACAGTGGTTAGCACTGCTGTCTCACAGTGCCAGACACCCAGGTCCAATTCTCACCTCGGGTATTGTCTGTGTGGAGTTTGCACATTCTCCCTGTGTC
>NW_025153429.1:0-1411 GCF_004010195.1 Chiloscyllium plagiosum | reverse complement strand
GGGTTCACGACACAAAATTTCGGATTTCAGTCATGGAACAGGACTATTTTAAGTAAACTCTCTATATGAGAATTTAGGATCTTACACCTTTTGTGGTAGGAAAGGGGGAAGACTAGTTGGGACAAAAGTTAAAGAATGCGAACAAATTGAATAACCTATCGTGTGCTCCTGTCAAATCTACAAAACTGGAAAAATCGCTTGCACATTTGAGTACAAAAGTAACGGAAAAGTTAGCAGTTCCCTTGCAATTTGTTAATATATGATCATATTAAAATTTAAATAGATGAAATATCATATATTTTATTCTATTTTTGTTGTCTGCATGTTTATTTAGTTTTCTTTGTTTATTACCCTTGTGATTTATTCCCTGATCTTCATTGTGTGATTCATTTATTAATGGTTGTCTTGCACATATTTATACTGCATAATTAAATGGTACATTTTAAGTAGTTCATGGTGTAGTGACTTAGCGGAGATGTGGACGATCACATTAAAAATGTGGAATTACGAATGTTTGCTCATCATATTAAAATAATTAACACAGGCGAGTGACTGCGACAATTTTGGTTTTATACTGTGGTAGTTGTTAAAGGATTGAACAAATTAACAAAGACACCGTTGGACTAAACCAGCAATCTGTCTGAAATAAACTTTCTCTGGATGAACGGGACAAAAAGAAACTGTTACAAAGGCATTGAAAACAAAATGTGAATGAACCATCCCGAGGAATGGGGGTCATCGAAAACCTGTTTCGCTGGGAGCGAGAAGATAATACTAACAACCTTTCACCTCGTGATAACTAGGCAGCTGACACAACCTGCAGACGTAGCATCCTGAAGTGAATCAGTTAAGCGTAAGAAAAGCTGTCTTTTCAACAGATAATTAACCTCGAATGTAACAAGGAACAGCTACTTCTGATAAGAAGACAAGAATCAGATTTGAGGTCTCCAAAATTGTCATCAACATTGGGAATGAAATGATCGATTGACTCGTAAATAATGTCACACTACAAGGTTGAACGATAGGATTTTGTATAAGAACCAACACCAGAAAAATTATTTCGCAGAAGTTCGACATGCATTTGACAGTATTGTGATTCACAAGTTTTCGGATCACATGCCGGATGCTGCTGCGTCGAACAGCAGGGCGAATTACAGCAGGCAGACCACAGCTGATGTGCTTTAACTTGACCAACCCTTTCGCCATGTCAGAGAGTAGCCTTATGCAATTTAGATCGTAGTTGATCGACAAAGAACAGTAGAACTTTCACAGTTGCATCTCCTCACTTCCGTAATTTGGGCCCGTGTAACAATATGAGATATTTATATCAGATGCAGTCGTTAAAGGGAAGCAGAAAACTGCTCAGAGTGTAACACAAAGAACATAGCTCGCTTATAGAGGAGCACTAACA
>NW_025153428.1:0-1411 GCF_004010195.1 Chiloscyllium plagiosum | reverse complement strand
GAAGGGTAGGTCGAGCATCGCAAACCGCTGAGACCTTTGAGAAGGTGACCAATGAGGTGGATCAGGGTAAAGCAGTTGATGTAGTGTTTATGATTACAGTCAGGCTTGTTTGTTAAGTTTGTTCAGGCTCCCCATGGTAAGTTATTGCAGACAATACAGAGGCATGGGATTGTGGGTAATTTCACAGTTGGGATCAGAAATTGGCTCAATGAAAGAAGACAGAGAGTAGTGGTTGATGGGGAATATACATCCTGGAATTCAGTTACGAGTGGGGTAACGCCACGATGTGTTTTGGATCCACTGTTGCTTGTCATTGAAGGATGAGTGAAGTTGCGGATTGCACTAAGGTTGGTAGAGTTGTGCATAGTGATGCAGGATGTTGTAGGTAACAGAGAGGCAGAGATAAACTGCAGAGCTAAACTGAGAGTTCGCAAATGGAGTTTAATATGGAAAAGTGTGAGGTGATTCACTTTGGAAGGAGTAACAAGAACACAGAGTACTGGGCTAATGGTAAGATTCTTGATAGTGTCGGTGAACAGAGAGATCTATGTGTCTATGTACATTGATCCCTGAAAATTGTCACTCAGGTTGATAAGTTTGTTCAGAAGGCATTCGGTGTGTTAGCTTTTATTGGTAAATGGATTGAGTTTCGGACAATGAGATCATGTTGCAGCTGTACAAAACTAGTGGGTGGCCACACCTGGGATATTGGTTACAGTTCAGGTCACTACATTACAGCAAGGATGTGTAAGCTTTGGAAAGGGTTCAGAGGAGATTTACTAGGATGTCACTTGGTCTGGATGGAAGGACTTACAAGGAAAGGCTGAGGGACTTGAAGCTGTTTTCGTTCGAGAGAAAACATTTGAGGCGAATTAATTGAGGCATATAGGATAAGCACAGGGTGAGATGGGTTGAGAGGCTTCTCCCTCGGAAGGCAATTCCTTGCAAGAGGGGAGATAGCTTTAAATTGAGGGGAGATAGGTGTAGGACAGATGTCCGAGGTAGCTTCTTAACTCAGAGAGTAGTAGGGAGCGTGGAACGGACTGTCTGCAACAGTAGTACACTCACGAACTTTAAGGGTATTTAAATGGTCGTTGTATAGGCATATGGACGATAATGGAATGGTGTTGGTTAGATGGGCTTCAGATTGGTTCCAGAAGTTGGCACAACATTGAGGGCCGAAGGGCCTATAGTGCGCTGTCATGTTCTATGGCCTAGAGGGCATAAATATGAGGCGAGAGAGGAAAGACTTTAAAGGAATTGGAGAACATTTTTAACACAGAGAATGGTGCAGGTGTGGAATGAGCTTCCAGGGGAAGTGGTAGAAAGAAGTAGAATAACAACATGTAAAAGACATTTGGCTAGGTACATGGAGAGTAGAAGGTTTGAAGGGATATGGGTCAAATGTAGA
>NW_025153427.1:0-1411 GCF_004010195.1 Chiloscyllium plagiosum | reverse complement strand
TAGACGCTGTAAGATCTGCTGAGATGCTCTTGGTATTTCTGTTCGTGGTTTTAACTGAATGCCTATCCCATTTATAAGGATGATACAACCAAACCCACCACAAACCAAAATTAAGAAATAACACCTCAGCATCTCACTCCACCGCAAGCCCAAGGATAACTGCACGATAGTGCACTTCTCCAGCTTCCACCCTAAATATATTAAAGAAGCCATACCGTAAGGACAAGCGCTTCACCTGCACAGGAACCGCTCAGATGAGGAATAATGCGACAGACACCTAAAGATTTTGAAGGATATCCTCATGATGATGGGGTACATGTTGAACTGATTGATCGCCAGTTCCGGTGATCGCCACAGTGAAAATCTGCTGTGAACTCTCAGAAGACAGACAGAGGATGCGACTAACAGAGTATATTTCATCGTCAGTACTTTCCTGGAGTTCAGCACGTTCTTCACAGGATTCAGCATGTCACCAATGATGATGAGCATCTCACCAAGAACATCCCCATGACTTCAATACTCACCTTCAAACACCCAGCAAAATTATAACATAGGACCGTTTACAGTAAACTACTCAGCCTTCACATAGCATTAACCACAACACCACAGCACCATGCCTTCGCAACCTTTGCAAGACATGGACACTACCATGGCCCGTTGGTACACCACCCACCACATACACGACAGATACTCATGTGACTCAGGCAATGTTGTTTGTCACATATGCAGCAGGCAATGATACCACATGATACCAGAAGATACCCAGTAATGGTATATTGGCAAGACCATGCAGATGGTGTGCCAGTCGATGAATGGTAACGGCATAATAATTCCCAGACAGGATAATTCACACCCAGTCGGGGAAGAGTTCTGCAATCAAGGACATTTGGTTTTCAATCTTCGACTAAATGTCGGCCAAGGCGGCTTTCGAGATACACAACAACGCAAAATCGCCAAACAGAATTGGATCGCCAACTGCCTTCGTTGTGGTGATGGCATCAACCATGATATTCGGTTAATGTCACACCACATGTGACCCACCACACTGTTCTGTATCTGTGAAATCTTCCTTATTGTTCTGTTTTCACACCATCACCGTGACAAGTTGTTATTGTCTCTCTACCTTAATCACTTTGTTCAATATTGGCTAACTGATAATTTGGGTCAGACTCGCAGCATGCGACTGTAGCCAAATAAAAATCAGAAGAACTGGGAATGCTGTAAACCAGGAGCAAGGACAAGGGTTACTAGGCGGGGTGGGGGAACGGGACTGGGGCATCGGGGCGAAGGGGGCAGGTGTTTCGCTGATCTGGGGACATCTGTGGAGCAACATGAGAGTTCATGTTTCGGAACTGGTGACCCTTCCTCTGGTGTTTTCGTTGTGGAACGGTTTTCCAGTTGCTTCTGTTTC
>NW_025153426.1:0-1411 GCF_004010195.1 Chiloscyllium plagiosum | reverse complement strand
GTAAAATGTGTTAAAGAAAGTTTCCTCAATCAAAACGTAGATGGCTCTATGCTACTCAGGTGGGTGCAACACTGGACCTCTCCTCAGAAAACGAGGTCAGGCAAGTGACTAAAGTATCAGTCGGAGAGCACATTGCGTCCAGTCACCACAACTGTCTTTGTTTTAACATAGTTGTGGAAAAAGACCAGACAGGTTGACAGATTTAGGTCTTAAACTGGAACTGAGCCAATATTGGGGCCATTCAGCAGGATCAAGCAGGGTTTGATTGGGTGAAGGTAAAACTCACACAACACGAGGGTATAGTCCAGATGGTTTACCGAGGAACCTCGATTATCTGAACGAGATAATTGTTTATTCTGTAAATCGATTCAATACCTTTCCTCTGGGGGTCGGAGTTTTCAGTCCAGTCTGCTCCCTGTTCAGGTGACTAGGCAGCAGCAAGCCATGAGCGAGCCCCTACACCCTGTCAAATCCCAAAAGCACACCCTGCACGCCTCCAAACCCATCCAACACTGCCCCCACGCGCCTCTCAACGTCGCCCCCCCAAACCGACCCAACAGCGAATCCTGCCCCCAAAACCATCTGACACCACTCTCCACCAGCCGCCTGCCCCCACCTCCCAGACACATCCTCCATCACCCTCAGCCCGTCCCCAAACCTGTTCAACACCGCCCCCCGCCCAACACACACACGGTCCAATCCATGTCCACGCCCATGCCCCCGTAATGTTACCCAGGTAGGCGGATAGTGAAGAAGGTGTTTGGTATGCTTTCCTTTATTGGTCAGGGCATTGATTATAGGAGTTTGGAGGTCATGTTGCAGCTGTACAGCACACTGGTTAGGGCACTTCTGGGATATTGCGTGCAGTTCTGATCTTTTTCCTATTGAAAGGTTGTTGTGAAACCTGAAAGTGTTTAGAAAGGTTCTGCAAGAATGTTGCCAGGGTTGGAGGATTTGAGCTATCAAAAGAGGCTGAAATCACTGGGACTGTTTTCCCTGGAGCGTCAGAGGCTGAGGGGTGACATTCTTGAGGTTTATAAAATCATGAGGGGCATGGATAGGATATACAAACAAGGTCTTTTGCCTGGGGTAGTGGAGACCAGAAATGGAGGGTGTATTTTTAACGTAGGGGTGACATTCTTGAGGTTTATAAAATCATGAGGGGCATGGATAGGATATACAGACAAGGTCTTTTGCCTGAGGTAGTGGAGACCAGAAATGGAGGGTGTATTTTTAAGGTGAGAGATGAAAGATTTAAAAGGGACCTAAGGGGCAACCTTTTCACGCAGAGTGTGGTTATGTATGGAATGTACTGCCAGAGGAAGTGGTGGAGGCTGGTACAATTGCATAATTCAAAACGCGTCTGGATTGGCATGTAAATAAAAAGGGTTTAGTGGGATATGGGCCAAGT
>NW_025153425.1:0-1411 GCF_004010195.1 Chiloscyllium plagiosum | reverse complement strand
TCAGAGGGAAATGGGTTTGGGTGGGTTACTCTTTGAAGGGTGGGTGTAGACTGGTTGGGCTGAAGGGCCTGTTTCCACACTATAGAGAATCTAATCTAATAAAGTATTTTTAAAAATGTTAACAGAGGAGTTAGAACCTCCTCGGTTCAGGGACTGACTGTGAGTTGACTGGCCACAGCCAGTGTACAACACACAACTAAATAAAGGGTAACTTAGTGATGGGTTACTGGCCCTGTCCAGTTATTTCAGTGGCAATGAGAGTGTGATGCCCACAATGCTGCCTTGGTGGGGTAGTGCCAAGAGTACCAATAAGAAGAAAAATTGCCACTGGTGGTGCCCCCACATTCTTGGGAATGGCCCCATAAATCCTGGACTTGGTCACATATGCTAATCCTTTCATAGGCTCAATGTTCCTGGTCATTGTGGATACCCACTCCAAGTGATTGGATGTGCACAAAACTCGTTCGGCAAACTCCGGGATGACGATTGAGCAGCTGTGAGCACTGTTTGCAATAACTGAAGCCTGGAAGTATTGGTCGTGGACAATGGTCGCGTCATTTATCAGCAAGAAATTCAAATATTTCCGAAAGTCCAATGGTATTCAGCACATAAGGAGAGCTCCATACTATCCGTCACCTAATGGTCTGGCAGAAAGACTGGTCCAAAGGATGTAGGGAGGCTTAAAGAAGCATCACCCAATATACAACAATCCCGGTTCCTATTCAATTATAGAACCACTTCGCATGCAAATACAGGGATAGCTCCAGCAGAGTTGCTGATGGGGAGAAGACTTCCTACCAGGTTAGACTAGACATTTCCAGACCTGGGGGAGAGGGTGAAATGACAGCAGGAACATCACTGCCGGCCACATGCCCCCCTCTAAGCATGAGAGACACTTTAATTCAGGGGACACAGTCTGGGTGATGGAACCACAGAAGTGGCCCTGTATGAGTACAAGGTGAGGTTAATGTGAGGTCAGATCCCACCATTTTCAACGTTCACGTAGGTGGTACAGTCCTGAACAAACACGTGGATCACCTGTTTATCTCATGAACAGGGCAGGAGCAAAACCTACCTGACCCCTCAGAACAGCTTCAAGGCCTGGCAGAAACCGTGGGTTCTCCCCCTCCATCTAGCATCGAAGAAACCTTAGAGCTCAAAAGGGATGCAGCTTCAGTATCATTACCATCGGAAGAAGAGGGGGAAACACTCCCGAGATGGTTCGTACGCAAGAGATGGGCTACAGTCCGGTACATGCCACCTGTGTCAGAGTTTGATTCAGAGGACCTGGGCCTGGGGCAAAAACATTGCAGGGAAAGCGATAAGAGAAAGATCAGGCCTACATCCTGGGCTTAGCGGGGGAGGGACGTGGAGATTGGAACCAGCTGGATCTTGTTGACTATGAGATCCT
>NW_025153424.1:0-1411 GCF_004010195.1 Chiloscyllium plagiosum | reverse complement strand
AGCTGGGAATTTGTGTTGCAGACGTTTCATCCCAGGTGACATCCTCAGTGCTTGGGAGCCTCCTGTGAAGCGCTTCTGTGTTGTTTCCTCTGGCATTTATACTGGTTTGTCTCTGCCGCTTCCGGTTGTCAGTTCCAGCTGTCCACTGCAATGGCCGGTATATTGGATCCAGGTCGATGTGTTTGTTGATAGAATCTGTGGATGAGTGCCATGCTTCTAGGAATTTCCTGGCTGTTATCTGTTTGGCTTGCCCTATAATGGGAGTGTTGTCCAGTCGAACTCATGTTGCTTGTCATCTGCATGTGTGGCTACTAAGGATAGCTGGTCGTGTGCTTTCGTGGCTAGTTGGTGTTCATGGATACGGATCGTCAGCTGTCTTCCTGTTTGTCCTATGTAGTAAATTCCGGAGGAAACAACACAGACGCGCTTCACAGGAGGCTCCCAAGCACTGAGGATGTCACCTGGTCAGGGGAAAAAAACGTCTGCAACACAAATTCCCAGTTCAGCGAACAGAACCACAACAACGAGCACCCGAGCTACAAACCTTCTCACAAACTTTGATCAATCAGCACTTGTTGAGATAAGACACTATTAATGTTTTGGGTCCAGTGATTCTTCTGGACATGAAATTATAACGCTGTTTTCTCTCCATAAAAATGCCAGACTTGCTGAACGTTTCCAGCATTTTTGTCTTTGTTTCTGGTTTTCAGCATCTGCAGCGGTCTATTTTCTTAACAGATTGACCTTTATGTTGTAACTAATGTTGTGTTGCATCTGTCCTGACATTGCGTGATCCACATATTGCAGAGTCAGCTCTATTGTATATCTAGCCACAAGCTCTATTTGTACTGAGACTTTTCATGGAGACAGTGTAAGAAAGTTTTCCTTAACATCTAAACGGCTGAAAGACCTGTTCTGGCACACTTTGATGGGGCTTTATCCAATGAATATCCAACCCCTTGCCGAAAATCGTCTGTGAATTTGAAAAGTGCTGTTGTCGCAAACGTTTTACACCATAGCACACGCTGTGATATATCTGTCTGTCCATTTTTTTGGAGGGTGCAGCGCTTACTATATTTTGTTCTTTATTTAATGCTGTAGTCCTGTGCGAGAGTTAAATGAGGGTGGAGAGGCTGACTTTCATTATGCATCTAACACTTTTATGTTCCTACCATAAGAATTTTTGATGGAAGAGACTGCAGAAGCAGCTTTTTGTCCATATAGCCTTACGCTGCACTTGTCCATAGTTATTTGATGGAGACATTGTATAGGTAGCTTTACATTGAGTTTCCTTTCGTTCATTGCTAGTGGAATAAACAACACTCTGTTTTTGAACTCTCCCTGTGTCTTTCATGGGAATATTTAATGATACAATGCCGTGGGAGCTTTATGTCCGTTTTGAAACATTAGA
>NW_025153423.1:0-1411 GCF_004010195.1 Chiloscyllium plagiosum | reverse complement strand
CATCACTTTGCATTTATCCAGATTGAACTCCATTTGCCATTTTCAGCCCAGTTCTGCACCCTGTCTATGTCGCACGGCAACCTGCAATAGCCTTCGATACTATCAACTGCACCTCCAGCATTTGTGTCATCTGCAAATTTACTAACCCACCCCTCAACCTCCTCATCCAAGTCATTTCTCAAAACTAAAAGAGCAGAGGCTCTGTGTGCTTATTGATTGATTGAATCTGTGGATGAGTGGATAAGCACATCGTCATCTGCAAATTTACTAACCCACCCCTCAACCTCCTCATCCAAGTCATTTCTCAAAACTAAAAGAGCAGAGGCCCAAGAACAGAGCTCTGTGGGACCCCATTCAACACTGACCTCCAGGCAGAATACATTTGACCTCTGCCTTCTGTCAGCCAAATCTCCCTATATCCTATACCTCATGACTTTATGAATGAGCCTACCATAGGGAACCTCATCAAGTGCCTTGCTGAAGTTCATATACACCTCTTCCACTGCTCGACCTTCGTAGACCTGTTTTGTCACCTCCTCAATGAACTCAATAAGATTTGTGAGGCATGACCTGCCCCTCACAAAGCCATGCTGCCTTTAATAACACTATGTTTTTCCAAATAGTCATAAATCCTCTACCTCAGAATTATTTCCAAAACCTTGCTGACCACAGAAGTTCTGTAATTGCCAGGGGTTTCCTTAGTACACTTATTGAAAAGAGGAACAACATTCACCTCCCTCCAATCCTCCAGTACAACTCCCGTGGAGAGTGAGGAAGCAAAGATCTTTGTCAGCAGCTTAGTAATCTCCTTTCTCGCTTCCCGGAACAACCTAGGATAAATCTGGTCTGGCCCTGGGGACTTATCAATCTTAATGATTGCCAAACTTTCCAGCACATCAACTTCATCAATCTTGATCTGTTCAAGCCTGTATCCCAGCTCCTCAAAGTTCTCATTCACAACAAGGTCCCTTTCCTTCATTAAAACTGAAGCAAAAAACTCATTTAAGGCTTCCCCTATCTGCTCAGACTCCACACACAAGTTTCCTACGCTTTCCCTGACTGGCCCTACCTTCTCCCTGATCATTCCCTTATTCTTTATGTATGAGTAAAATGCCTTTGGGTTCCCCTAATCCTTCCCGTCAAGCCTTTTTTGTTCAAAGTTTGGGAGAAGATTTGTAGCTCGGGTGCTCATTGTTGTGGTTCTGTTTGCCGAGCTGGGAATTTGTGTTGCAGACGTTTCGTCCCCTGTCTAGGTGACATCCTCAGTGCTTGGGAGCCTTCTGTGATGTTTCCTCCGGCATTTATAGTGGTTTGTATTTGCTGCTTCCGGTTGTCAGTTCCAGCTGTCTGCTGCAGTGGCCGGTATATTGGGTCCAGGTCTGTGTGCTTATTGATTGATTGAATCTGTGGA
>NW_025153422.1:0-1411 GCF_004010195.1 Chiloscyllium plagiosum | reverse complement strand
TTCCTTGACTTGTGGACACCTTTGTCATGTGCTCCCTGCTGACTTGATGCAACCAACAGCGTCCACATTCCACAGGTGAACTAAAATGAAATCCTAATCAGCGGTGACCTTTTGAGAGACATAGTTTGCTGAAGTATGGGGAGTACTCAACATATTTCTGGAATATTTGGCTGACCAGATCTGAGTTCTTTAGAGGAAATGGAGTAACATGGAATATACAAACCGTTAGAATAAGTGGGGTTACTATGTTTGGAAGTCATGTAACCTAGGGGCAGTGCTGATTTAACTTTATTTTCTGTATGTCAAGCACAGTCAGTTCTGCTATAACATGGTAATTCCATTCTCATGCAATCTTGTATTCTAAGAAAATTGTGTAATAGCAGCACCATTTAAACTAACAGGGTCGGAATCATGTTATAACCAATACACGCTTTAAAACTTTGCGCTTGAGAAACAGTGTCCCCAAATCATTGATTGTGTTATAGTGAATTTGTGTTAACAAAATGCATGTTATAGCAGAACGACCTGTACTTGAATATGGGGAAACACAACTGTCTAAATATGCTGATAACGAGACAGTAAATAGGCAGTTTGGCCAATAAGAGGGAGTGAGAAAAGCCGAATATTGTCAGGACACACACTATATAGTGAATGAGCAGAAATATGGTATAATGTGGAAAAGTAAATAATACATTTTGGAAAGAAAAGGAACTATGGAACTATTCACTTTAGGGAAAGCACTGCAATGTGGATGAATGAGCTATAAACAAGCAATTTCTGAAAATGAGTTTTGGAAGCAAGCCGAAACATGGCAGTAAGATTAGGCCTTTATAAATAGGGACCTAGACCACAGGAGTGAATAAGTATAGATCTAGATAATAGTATTGTTTTGGTGTTAAAACTGTCATTGCTTTATTGAAACTGACAGCACTTTGGGAGACTACACCTGTGCAAACCAATGCAGAAATCCATAAGTTGCTGTCGGTGAGGGTGGGTTCCACTGTCTTGATTTGTAAAGATTCCCACAGTCAGCAATCTCCATTGCAATCATAGTCAGATGAAAGTCTCCATTTCTGTTTATCTTGCTGTAACACAACCACCTGATGAAAGAGCGGAGTTTCGGAAGCTAGTGCTTACACATAAACCTGTTGGACTATAGCCTGGTGTTGTGTGATATTTAACTTTAACTTGCTGCACAAGTCTTTGGAAAAATCTGCACCTTTATATTGAATGAAGTCTAAGTGGGCTTTTAATTAAATTTCAATGATTGTCCAAGTTCATTTTTGACCTGAATGTTAACTGTTTCTCATTACAGATGCTCCCTGACCTGCTGAGTATTTCTTGCACTACTTGTTTTTATTTCACATTTTCACAACAACAGTATTTGTTTCTCCGTTTTTAAAAAGTATAT
>NW_025153421.1:0-1411 GCF_004010195.1 Chiloscyllium plagiosum | reverse complement strand
GACATCCTTGCCTGCAATGTTTTGGATAGACAAAGTTGGCAGAGTCACATGAGTACCTGCCATGTACAAGGTGGGAGGTGTCCCCACACGTAATAGTGGTATCTATGTGACAGAGAGAGAGTGTGCGTGCGTAGGAGTATCTGGGTGGTGTGTATAGTGCAATGGTGGTCACTCACAGACTTAAGAGACTACACTCACTACACACACACATACACTTCCTCACACCAACAACCTCCAACCCAGACAGACACACACACAGATTGACAAAGACCCACATGCACACATATATTTTGTGGGGTGAATTTGTACTTGCAGAGTTATATTGTACTTTGCTAAAAAAACTGTATGCATTCATATAGAACGCTGCCCACAACCTCCAACCCAGACAGACACACACACAGATTGACAAAGACCCACATGCACACATATATTTTGTGGGGTGAATTTGTACTTGCAGAGTTATAATGTACTTTGCTAAAAAAAAAACTGTATGCATTCATATAGAACGCTGAGCTCAAAAACTGCATGAATTTATGTAAAACTCCATTATCTCACTTTTTTAGGTTAGAATCAATGTAAACATCATGGCATAGACAGAGAACACATGGGGCCAATACCTTCAACATATTGTCTAGCTATCACCTTCTTAACAGCTAACCCGAGAATGCAACTTTTTGAATAAAATGTTTTGTGATTTACACTTGAAAGAAGTGAAACTATCACTGTATTCTAACAGATGAAAGGCTTAACAGACAATCAATTTTTCAATGTATAATTTCAGTTACATCATACTGTAAATTTTTGCTTTAATTT
This sequence comes from Chiloscyllium plagiosum, assembly GCF_004010195.1. NCBI lineage: Eukaryota > Metazoa > Chordata > Chondrichthyes > Orectolobiformes > Hemiscylliidae > Chiloscyllium > Chiloscyllium plagiosum. Next base: position 598 of record NW_025153421.1, on the reverse strand, counting down.
CTGTGTTAGGATTGAGCCCACCACTATCACCCGATGAAGGAGCGCCGCTCCAAAAGCTAGTGTGCTTCCAATTAAACCTGTTGGACTATACCCTGGTGCTGTGTGATTTTTAACTTTGTACTCCCCAGTCAACACCGGCATCTCCAAATTGTAAGCACTACAGTTGCCTCTTGCAGTGCACTCAAGGGCTTTTACTATGTTGAATGGTCAGATTACCTGCTCTCTTCAGTTCCCTTTTTTATCAGTATTGCCATTGGAAACTTTGATCCTGATCGAATTAAGTTTCCTTGATTCAATTAATTGTCCCCTTTCATCCATTCCTGCTCTGTGGGTTTCTGCTGAACCTCAACTGCAGCAATGGTTTATTTTAATTTGGTCTATTTTGTGATAGTTAAATATACTACAGAACCGCAGTTTTATGAATGAATGAATGAATGAATGAATGAATAACACCCTGTTATAGTAGGGATTTACGAATGAGTACATATAAAGTGCTTCAATCAGTTAATGAAAGGAACCCCACAGTAGGTTAGTGGATTACACCAAAATTGGTGATACAGTTGATAGTGAAGAAGGTTAGCCATGATTACAAAAGGAT
>NW_025153420.1:0-1411 GCF_004010195.1 Chiloscyllium plagiosum | reverse complement strand
ACTCGTTGCTGCAGGATACCTAGCCTGAGATATATTCTTGTAGCCAAATAATTCATATGGCTCGAAAAGTGAGACGCTGGGAATGCACAGAATGACAGGCAGCATCCGAGATGCAGCTGAGTCGACGTTTCAGGCATAAGCCCTTCACATGAAAGGAAGTTGAACTTGTATGATCAGTCCAGTTCTGGATAACGGCAATCCCCAGGATATTAATAATTGAGATTTCAGAGAAGGCGATGGCATTTAATGTTCAAGGATATGGTCCAATTCTGCATTATTCAAGGTGATCGTTTTCTGGCACGTGTGTAATGCAAACGTTACTTGTCACTTTTAAGCACAGGCCTGCATATTTTGCAGAACTTGTTGCATTTGGATAAGGTCTCATTCAGCGTCTGAACAGTCACGAATGCTGTTTAACATTATCAACTCATTGTCAGACACTCCCACTTGTGAGTTTACGGTGGAGGAATTTTCTTTAATAAAACTGCTGAATACTGCTGTGTCCATGAGAGAGACCACTCTTATAACTCACTAAAAGTGTCCCTCCCATTGTGCGAGGAAACTTGACTCAAGCTTCACTTGCTTCAGCGATGTTCAGCAACAGTTGTGAATAGATTAATATTAAAATATCAAACCTAAGAAGCTGAATGAGGACTTGGTTAGCTCAATCAGTTCGACAGGTAGTTTGCAATGGAAATTAATGCCAAAAATGTGGATTCCGTTCCTGCCCTGACTAAGGTGTTCGACTCAACCTCTCCCTTACAGGAGAAAAGCTTACTGTACAGTTAATTGACTACCGGTCGTCTCTGTCTAACGAGGGAGCAACCCGGTTGTCCCATATTTGTATTGTGCCTTACTTTTCCATTCCTGATGTACACACTTACACACACACACCTCTCCTGGGGAACTGGAGCTGGGGAACCATCTTCCTTTGAACCAGATATAACTTCAACCAGTGCAGAGGTTTCCTAAATGGTGATTTTCTCCAGTGTTGCTATTATTGTTTGGTACCACAGTTGGTCAAGTGCAGTAATGATGATCTTAAGTGCAGTCACTCTCGCCTCATCTCTAGAATTCAACTGTGTGTTTTCTTGTTATCCATCTTGAAAACATGGCTTCAATGAGCACAGGAGATGAATGGCCCTGACAGAGTCCAAACTGAGCATCACTGAGCAGGTTGGTGCTGCGGAAGTGCTGCTTTATACCACTGTAGGTGACTTCCTTCGTCACATTATTTATAATAGGGATTAGACCAATGGGGCAGTCATTGATTGCCTGATGTTTGGTCTGTGTTTGTACAGGAAACATCCGGAGTGTTTCCCAATTTGTCAGGTAGATGGCAATGTTGAAAACCAGCAGAAACAGCTTGAATGGAATTTTATCAGGGTCCACAGCCTTTGCATTATCCAAC
>NW_025153419.1:0-1411 GCF_004010195.1 Chiloscyllium plagiosum | reverse complement strand
AATTCCCAAAGAGACTGTTGAAAAAATAAGGAATATAAAATAAACTCGTTACCTTCCAATCTGGCACACAGAACCTTTTTTTTGGTTAGAGCAGGAGGATGGGTGGGAGACACTACCTGAGTAGTGTTTCAGGTAACGCAACCACATAAACATATGACTTCCCAGAAGTCCTTCGCTTCTCCCTCACACCTTTCAACAAATGGAGGCCCGACTCCCGAGGTAAGTCCCTGATTGAGCACTCGAGTAAGGGACTTTGTTCAAACTGTCCATAAACTTCATATTCAGAAATACATCAATCATGAAGCCGTCTCAACCTCCTCTGCTTCAAAAACATTTAACCCCTCATCATAGTTTGAGTACTCTCTCTTGTCTTTTTACTTCTGAAATGTATCACATCGCATTTATCAGTCAAATCTCATCAGCCATTGATCCAGCCACCTGAAAAAAACATTTATATCATCTTTCAACTAACAATTTCCTCCTCACTGTGAACCACCCACCTAATATTTGTGTCATCCACAACATTATTTATCATTCCCCCAAAATCCATCCCTCACATTCTCATCATCATCATCATTTATGAAGCTCACAGATAAGACTTGTTTTATTTCTCCTGTTCTTAAGATGTTGTTCAAAGAAGAGGAATTAAGATTCCCAGTGGCTTGTTCTTCCTATTTTGATGAATTTACGGTGTGATGCAGTTGAGGTCTTTTTATGAGAGAGCCACAGATTATTTTTTTGGACATGGAGCTGAATTCTCCTTTTATACTATTCTTCTCTGTATGTTTTAATCCTAAGGCTTGCTTGTGTTTAATATTGGACTAGGTTGAACTGACTTCCTCTGTAATATTTGTATTTGACTTGGACCTAGATAATGTTCTTTGGAACGTTCCCTGCTGAATGTCCTTCAGAGCTGAAGGAATTTTTCATCTGCATGATGGACATAGACTCATATGATTGTTTGAAAGATCTGGAGAGATAAGAATAATGATTCAATTAGATGCTGCACACACACACAGTAGGAGATCAAATCATATCGGCAAGCCTATTTGAATTGGAAGCAATTTATTAGAACATATGCCCACTCTTCTTCAAACTGTAAAAATAAAGGATGATGAAATATTCTTAGAGCACAATGGATCTTACAGATGCTCCTCGGATTGCAGGCATAGTTAAAGAGTTATTGCAGGTGTTTTTTTGCATTTAATGCAATTCATATAGTTTATTAATATAAGATTTTTTTCCATTTTGTTTATTAACATTCAAAAGCAAACAAAAAAAACAAAAAAAAATCACACGAACATTGTTTTAACGAGCTTTTTAAGGTGCTCTACAAAAATAAAATAGGAAAATCTATATATGTTTCAAAAGGCTTCCTTTTTAAAAAAAATGCAGAAGTATTCTTTGTTTC
>NW_025153418.1:0-1411 GCF_004010195.1 Chiloscyllium plagiosum | reverse complement strand
GGGTGAGGTCAGAGTGGGGCGAGGTCAGTGTGGGGTGAGGTCAGAGTGGGGTGAGATCAGAGTGGGGTGAGATCAGAGTGGAATGAGGTCAGAGTGGAGTGAGGTCAGAGTGCGATGAGGTCAGAGTGGGGTGAGGTCAGAGTGGGGTGAGGTCAGAGTGGGACGAGGTCAGAGTGGGGTGAGGTCAGAGTGGGGTGAGTTCAGAGTGGGGCGAGGTCAGGCTGGGGTGAGGTCAGAGTGGGGTGAGGTCAGAGTGCGATGAGGTCAGAGTGGGGTGAGGTCAGAGTGGGGTGAGGTCAGAGTGGAGTGAGGTCAGAGTGGGATGATGTCAGAGTGCGATGAGGTCAGAGTGGAGTGAGGTCAGAGTGAAGTGAGGTCAGAGTGTGGTGAAGTGAGAGTGCGATGAGCTGAGACTGCGGTGAGGTCAGAGTGGGTTTGAGGTCAGAGTGGGTTTGAGGTCAGAGTGCGGTGAGGTCAGAGTGAAGTGAGATCAGAGTGCGATGAGGTCAGAGTGGAGTGAGATCAGAGTGGAGTGAGGTCAGAGTGGAGTGAGATCAGAGTCGAGTGAGGTCAGAGTGAAGTGAGGTCAGAGTGGGGTGTGGTCAGAGTGGGGTGAGGTCAGAGTGCGGTGAATGTCAGAGTGCAGTGAGGTCTGACTGGTGTGAGGTCAGAGTGCAGTGAGGTCAGAGTCGGCTATGGTCAGAGTGAGGTCAGGTCTGAGTGCGTTTGAAGTCAGAGTGGGTTTGAGGTCAGAGTGGGGTGAGGTCAGAGTGGGGTGCGGTCAGAGTGCGGTGAAGGTCAGAGTGTGGTGAGGTCAGAGTGGAGTGAGGTCAGAGTGGAGTGAGGTTAGAATGCGGTGAGGTCAGAGTGGAGTGAGGTCAGTGTGGAGTGAGGACAGAGTGGAGTGAGATCAGAGTGGGGTGAGGTCAGAGTGGGGTCAGGTTAGAGTGCGGTGAGGTCAGAGTGGGGTGAGGTCAGTGTGCGATGAGGTCAGAGTGTGGTGAGGTTAGAGTGGGGTGAGGTCAGAGTGCGGTGAGGTCTGACTGGAGTGAGGTCAGAGTGCGGTGAGGTCAGAATGTGGTGAGGACAGAGTGGGTTTGAAGTCAGAGTGGGTTTGAGGTCAGAGTGCAGTGAGGTCAGAGTGGAGTGAGGTCATAGTGGAGTGAGGTCAGAGTGCGGTGAGATCTGACTGGAGTGAGGTCAGAGTTGAGTGAGGTCAGAGTGGGGTGAGGTCAGAGTGAACTGAGGTCAGAGTGGGTTGAGGTCAGAGTGGGGTGAGGTCAGAGTGCGGTGAAGGTCAGAGTGCGGTGAGGTCTGACTGGAGTGAGGTCAGAGTGCAGTGAGGTCAGAGTCGGCTGTGGTCAGAGTGTGGTGAGGTCAGAGTGGGTTTGAGGTCAGAGTGGGGTGAGGT
>NW_025153417.1:0-1411 GCF_004010195.1 Chiloscyllium plagiosum | reverse complement strand
CACTCCATCAGTGTTACACACCATCAGTGTTACAGTCCATCAGTACTAACTCCATCAGTACTACACTCCAACAGTGCTACACGCCACCAGTAATACACACCATCAGAGCTACAATCCATCAGTGTTACACTCCACCAGTGTTATGCTCCATCAGTACTACATTCTATCAGTGCTCCACTCCGTCAGTACTACACTTCATCCATGCCACACTCCATCAGTGTTACCCTCCATCCATGCTACACTCCATCAGTGTTACCCTCCGTCCCTGCTACACTCCATCAGTATTACCCTCCATCCATGCTACACTCCATCAGTGTTACCCTCCATCCGTGCTACACTCCATCAGTGTTACCCTCCATCCATGCTACACTCCATCAGTGTTACCCTTCATCCGTGCTACACTCCATCAGTGTTACACGCCATCATTGTTGCGCACCATCAGTTTTGCACACGATCAGTGTTACTCTCCCTCAGTGTTACACTCCATCAGTGTTACATTCCATCAGTGATATACTCCCTCAGTGTTACACTCCATCAGTACTACACTCCCTCAGTGTTAAACTCCATCAGGGTTACACAGCATCAGAACTACACTCCATCATTATTACAATCCATCAGTGTTACACTCCATCAGTGTTACGTTCCATCAGTGTTATACTACATCAGTGTTACAATCCATCAGTGTTACACACCATCAGTGTTTACCCTCCATCAGTGTTACACACCATCAGTGTTACACTCCATCAGTGTTACACTCCATCAGTGATACACACCATCAGTGTTACACAAAATCATTGTTATGCTCCATCAGTGTTACGCACGATCAGTGTTACACTCCATCAGTGATATACTCCCTCAGTGTTACACTCCATCAGTACTACACTCCATCAGTGTTAAACACCATCAGTGTTATACTCCATCAGGGTTACACAGCATCAGAACTACACTCCATCATTATTATAATCCCTCAGTGTTACACTCCATCAGTGTTACGTTCCATCAGTGTTATATTACATCAGTGTTACAATCCATCAGTGTTACACACCATCAGTGTTACACTCCATCAGTGTTACACACCATCAGTGTTACACTCCATCAGTGTTACACTCCATCAGTGTTACACACCATCAGTGTTACACAAAATCATTGTTATGCTCCATCAGTGTTACGCACGATCAGTGTTACACTCCATCAGTACTACACTCCAACAATGCTATATGCCATCAGTAAAACACACCTTCAGTACTACAATTCATCCATGCTACACTCCATCAGTGCTACACTCCATCCATGTTGCACTCCCTTAGTGTTACACTCCCTCAGTGTTACACTCCATCAGTGCTTCACTCCATCCGTGTTACACACCATCAGTGTTACATTCCATCAGTGTTGCACATGATCAGTGGTATTC
>NW_025153416.1:0-1411 GCF_004010195.1 Chiloscyllium plagiosum | reverse complement strand
GACTATTTTCTAAATGGGGAGAAAATTCAGAAGTATGAAATGCAAAGAGACTTAGGAATCCTAGTACAGGCGTCACTCACGGTAAACCTACAAGTTGAGTCAGTAGTTAGGAAGGCAAAAACAATGAAGGGATTTATTTCGAGAGGAATTGAAGTTAAAGCCGGGGATGTACTTACAAGGCACTAAAAAGCTCTGGTCAGGTCACATTTCGATTATTGTGTGCAATTTTGGATTTTATGTCTCAGCAGATATGTACTGGTCCTGGAGCGTGTTCATTCACTGGAATGGTCCCAGGAATGAAAAGCTTAACATATGAAGAACGTTTGAGGGCCTGGGTCGATACACGTTGGTGTTTAGAAGGATGAGGGGGAATCTAATTCAAACGTACAGAATACTGAATGACCTGGACAGAGTGGAGTTTTGAAACTTGTGTCCATTGGTGGGAAAGACTAGGATCGGAGTCAGACATAGACGACCACGAAGACCTTTTAGAACAGAGTTAACGAGTAACTTCTTCAGCCAGAGCATTGTGAGTCTATGGAATTCACTGCCACAGAAGGCCGTGGAGGCCAGGTCATTGAGTATATCTAAGCCTGCGTAGGATAGGTTCTCAATTGTAAAGAGTATCAAGGGTTATGGGGAGAATGGGTTTGAGAGATTTATCAGCTTTGATTGATGTTTGAACAGACTGGATGTGCTGAATGGCCAAGTTTCTACTCCTATGTCTTCTTGTCGTATGGTCTTTCGTAATATTTGCTCTCCTCAGTCCTCATTGTAGACTTACACTTGCATCTGATCTTCAAATGGTTTATAAAGAGGAGCGTTCTAATACGGATGAATTGGCAATATCATGTTCCCTCACTCTCGTCTCAGCTGCCATGTCCCCCAATTCTGAATGTTTTCTATCTCCACCCCAATGCTATAACCACAGTGTAATTGAAGCCCTGTAAGTGGCACTTCATCATAGTTGATTGGCATTAATAAATCAACAGCATGACCCTCACCTGCCCTCTCTGAACTTGGAGTAACAATCTGAATTGCATTTGTCAGGGATAATTCACTGTTAACATATCCATGCCGTTTGTCTATTATAACCCCATGTTGTCTTAGGCACATTTTCCTGTCAGATTATCGACTATAAAAATTGTCTTAATGTTTTATTTATATTGTAATGACTGATCACTAGTTGCAGACTGTATGTTTCCAATTATAAACAGAGAAACGAATTTATGTTCTGACAATCCTCTGTCATTACTCCCATATCCAATTCAGATTGAATGATAACACACAATCAATTTACCATCTCCAACATTCCTTCCCTCAGTCACCCTCACATCTCCCACTCCGAATGTGTAACTTTTATACGTTATTTTGAAACTTAATAATAACTCTATTGAATTGAAATGGGTCA
>NW_025153415.1:0-1411 GCF_004010195.1 Chiloscyllium plagiosum | reverse complement strand
AAAATCATGATGGTCATCGACAGGGTCAAGAGATAAGGTCATTTCCCCAGGCGAGGGAAACTTTTCAAAGGGATCTAATGGACAACTGGCTCCCGCAGAGTGGATGGAATAAGCTGCCAGAGCAAATAGTGGAGGCTGATAGAAATACATTTAAAAGGCATGTGGATGGGTGTATGAATAGCAAAGGTTTAGAGGGATATTGGCAAAATTGTGGCGACTGTGACTAGAAACGCCAAGCAGGAGTTGGTCCGAAGGGCCTGTTTCCGTGCTGTACATCTCTATGACTCAAAGTCTTGAAATGAATCCACATTATAGAAAAGGAGGTGCTGGAGGTTTTAAAACACAAAGGTAGATAAATCCCCAGGACCTGATCGAATGGATCTCAGGACATTGGGGGAAGCTGGTGAAGAAATTGTAGGGCCTCCAACAGAGATATTTGTACCATAGAGTGCTATGCGTGATAGGCTGTTAGACTGGAGGGTGGCATTTTGGACAGTGAAGAAGGTTTTCTGAGATTACAAAGGGATCCTGATGAAATGTGTGAATGGCTGAAAAACTGTAGATGGAGTTCAATCTGAATAAATGCGAGGTAATGCATTTGGTACAACAAACATGTGCAGGACTTATCCAATTAATGCAAGACCTTCGCTGGTGTTGTAGATCAGAGGAACCTCAGCTACATAATTCTTTGAAGTTTGCAACATGGAGAGACAGGATAGTTTAAAAAAAGGTGCTTGCCTCACTTGCTTTCATTGCTCAGTCCTTTGGATATCAGAGTTGGGAAGTCGCATTGAGATTATCCAGGCCATTGGTGAGTCCTCTTCTGGAATACTGTGTCCAGTTCTGGTCGCCCAGTTATAGGAAGGATATTAAGCTGGAAAGGGTTGGGAGATTTACTGGGATGTGGCTGGGTACGAAAGGCTTCAGTATAAAGAAAGGCTGAATAGGTTGGTATTTTTCACTGAAACCTGAATATTGACAGATGACCTCATAGAAGTTTATAAAATCATGAGGGGGCTAGATAGAGTTAATGGGAGTTGTCTTTTCCCATGGACAGGGGAGGTTCAAGGCAAGGCACTACATTTTTAAGTTTAGAGGAGAGACATTTAAAAAAAAGACATGAGAGGCACATTGTTACAGAGAGGGTGGGTTGTGTGTGATATGAACTTCCCAAGGAAGGGGTGAACATGGGGACAGTTACAATGTTTAAAAGACATTTGGATTAGTACAGAAGTAGGAAAGGTTTGAAGGGATATGATCCAGGAACAGGCAGGTGGGATGAGATCCATTTTAGAGTATGGTTAGCGTTAACCGAACAGTGCGGTACGACTCTGACTATGATTATAATTTTGTGTCATCAATTAAGAAAGGCTGCAAGAGCCAGGGAACTACAGACTGATGAGCGAGACAT
>NW_025153414.1:0-1411 GCF_004010195.1 Chiloscyllium plagiosum | reverse complement strand
GACTTAACAAATAATCAAGGTATTTTTCAATATGTAATTTCAGTTACATCGCACTGTAAACTTTTGCTATACATTCTGTTTCTTAAACTGTGAACTCCACAACCACCTGATGAAGGAGCAGCTCTCCAAAAGCTAATGCTTCCAATTAAACCTGTTGGACTATGACCTGGTGTTGTGTGATATTTAACTTCGTATTATAATGCGGATCTCACAATTAAAACAGAGATGAGGAAGCATTTAATCTCTCAGACAGTTCTGGATCCGAGGACTTTCTTGTACAAGAAGGCTGTTGAGGAAGGGTCATTCGGTGTAATGAGGCTGAGATCGGCAGATCTTCAAACAGCAAAGACATCAAGCGTTGTGGGGAAAGGCAAGAAAGTGCAGTTCAAGGTTATCAGATCTGACATGAAACCATTCAATACAGGAACAGACTTGATGGTCTGAATGGTGTCTTTCTGTTCCTAAAAACATTGGCCTAAATATGAAGCTGCAAAACCGACCTGAGTAAAATGTGCCAAATTGAAAATGCGTGGACCCCAGAAAACTGAACCGAGGTGAAATGTACAAAGAACATCACACAAAGGGCAGACAATGTGGGTAATTGATCCGGAGTGGTCAGTATACCAAGGTAAACTGGAAAACCAATATTCATTATCTACTTTAAACCTGGCTCCACTAGGCATGCAGTTAACTCTCACAAACCACCATTCCCCTTCCATTTTAGTGACGCCCTCTCCGTTCTTGATTTAAACTGATTGAACGTCAGGCAATTGCAACTGACATTGCTGATGTGGACCTGTAACATGTAGGGAAGCGATTCGGAATGCTGCACAACATCATTCTGCATGGAAAGATCAGGCAGTATTTCATATTGATTAACTGTAAACGTTAACCTTTAACAAGCCAAGACAGTGCAATTATTGAATCCTCATCACTATACTACCAGGGACGATTTCTGTTAGCACCACCCTGGACAACATGAGATTCGTCATTCTATTCTGCCATCCTTCTGTGCATGATCCCTTCGGCTCTATTCCGGTCTTGTTGGTTGGTTTACAACACTGAAGCTATCCAATGATCTGTTGTATTTCAGTTTCTGATGTACGAGACCTTCTCTAATGAGCTGGCAATGTGCTGGCTCAGTGGTAATAACACTGGTCTTGTAAACTAGAAAAGTGCTTGAAATAGCCCATTCCTGTTTTTAATTCCAATGACTTGAGGAAAACGGTTCGGCAGGACAGGAAAAAACGGGCGTGAGCAGTGATCCAGTTTGCCAGCAAGAACGAGGTGAGACAATATATACTAAAGAGAGATGGGGAAAGAATGGGCAAGGAACACTGGGACGGGAGGGGCTGAATGCTTCCTTTCTTTGCTGGTATTGAAGTCTGAAATGGGACAACATCAGTCAAGT
>NW_025153413.1:0-1411 GCF_004010195.1 Chiloscyllium plagiosum | reverse complement strand
GTCACTATCAACCTGACCCCATCACACTTACTGAGTCACTATCACCCGGATCCCCTCACACTTACTGCATCACTATCACGCTGATCCCATCACATTCTCTGCATCACTATCACCCTGACCCAATCACACTTACTGCGTCACGATTACCCTGATCCCGTCACACTTAATGCATCACTATCACCCTGACCCCATCAGACTTACTGCATCACTATCATCCTGACCCAATCACACTTACTGCGTCACTGACACCCTGAGCCCTTCACACTTACTGCGTCACTATCACACTGATCCCCTCACACTTACTGCTTCACTATTACCCTGACACCCTCACACTTACTGCATCACTATCACCCTGATCCCCTCACACTTACTGCATCACTACCACCCTGAACCCTCACACCTAATGCACCACTATCACCCTGACCCCATCACACTTACTGCGTCACTATTACCCTGACACCCTCACACTTACTGCATCACTCTGATCCCCTCACACTTACTGCGTCATTATCACCATGACCCTCTCACACTTACTGTGTCACTATCACACTGATCCCCTCACACTTACTGCATCATTATCACCATGACCCTCTTACACTGACTGAGTCACTATCACCCTGATCCCCTCACACTTATTGCGTCACTATCACGCTGATCCTATCACACGTACTGCATCACTATCACCCTGACCCAATCACACTTACTGTGTCATGATTCCCCTGATCCCGTCACACTTAATGCATCACTATCACCCTGACCCCATCACACGTACTGCGTCACTATCACCCTGATCCCATCACACGCACTGCGTCACTATCATCCTGACCCTCACAGTTAAAGCATCACTATCATCCTGACCCCATCACATGTACTGCGTCACTATCATCCTGACCCTCACAATTACTGCGTCATTATCACCCTGATCCCATTACACTTACTGCATCAATATCATCCTGATCCAATCACACTTACTGCATCACTAACACCCTGATCCCCTCACACTTACTGCGTCACTATCACCCTGACCCCATCACACTTACTGCGTCACTATCACCCTGATCCCATGACACTTGCTGCATCACTATCACTCTGGCCCTATCACACTTACTGAGTCACTATCACCCTGACCCCTCACATTATATGCACAACTATCACCCTGACCCCATCACACTTACTGCATCACTATCATCCTGACCCCTCACACTTAATGCATCACTATCACCCTGACCCAATCACACTTACTGCATCAATATCATCCTGATCCACTCACACTTACTGCGTCACTAACACCCTGAGCCCCATCACACTTATTGCGTCACTATCACCCTGATCCCCTCACACTTACTGCGTCACTATCACCCTGAACCCTCACACCTACTGCACCACTATCACCCTGACCCCATCACACTTA
>NW_025153412.1:0-1411 GCF_004010195.1 Chiloscyllium plagiosum | reverse complement strand
GAAAAGAAAAGAAGAGCGAAAGAGAGGGAGAAAGGGACAGAGAACGAGAAAGTGAAGAGAGAGGGAAACGAATGAGATAAAAGTTTCTTAGCAGAGAAAAAATAGAGGCATTTCGTAAATGAGAACTTGTGAATTAGTCAGCAAAGTGAAGTTAACAGGATGGCGATTAAAGAGAAGGTAGCGATGTATACAAATTTGACAAAGCTCGACCACATTTTTATGAGAAAGAAGTTGAAGCTTCTTTATTTAATTTGAAAAAAAAATTGGCAAAGCAATGGAGTCGTCCGAGGATTTGTGGGTAATAAATGGAGTTCGGTATAGCCAGGTCTGTCAGATGAGGGGTCAACAGATTATGAAGAGGTCACACAGGCAATTTCAATTACTTATAACATGGTACCAGAAACATATAGGCAGCGGTTCAGAAACATAAAGGAAAAACCAGATCAGACTTATGTTAAGTTCAAATGAATAAAACATGGTCATTTTGGTACATGGGTGCGAGCCTTCATGGTAGATAGGACCTATGCCGCTCAAAGAGAGATGATTCTGCTGGAGAAGATTGAAAAAACACTTCCAAAGATCACAAGAATTCACGTGAACAAACAGACATTTCTGGAAGTCAGAAGAGGAGCACAACTGGCACATAATACATTTTGATGCATAAGACATGCTTATGGTCAGAATGTCGTCCTGTTAGGGATACACGTCAGGAGAAGGGGTGATCCTACACTACGAAATAAAGAGTAGAGAACTCTATTAGGAATTTGCCAAAGGTTCAATAGTTCCAAGAGGTTGGAAAGCAGGTGAATGGACTCCGGTGTTTTCATTCGAATGGACTGTGACATAAAACGTTACAGTAGCAGCGGTTTCAGCAGGGAACTGGGAAAAAAGGTGTTTTCAAAGCCACAAAGTAGGACTCGTAAAGAAAGGCATTTTGAAAAAGAAATCATCAGTAAAGAAGCTAAGTTAATGGCATTAGTGAACATGGCAATGGAATCCCCAAGAAAAGCCGAGGAGCTGCAAGAGTGTACACAGCCTTGTCAAGAGTTGAGTATGGAGTTAGAATCTGGTGTCGATAAATAATTTGCCACTGTGCGTAAAGCATGTTTAGAAAGAATAGCGGGAGGAGTGCAGTAAAGGAAAATTATGAGAGAAACACCATCTCACCAGTCGCTGATAGTAAGAGATGAGTGAATTTGCACTCTTTCGGATCTGTTACCCAAGAGTGTGGCAATTTGTGTGATTGAAATTTAGCGTTCCCCTGTGTGAGAACAAGTTGGAGTATCAACCCAAGACTGGAGAAATAACAATGATAGTGATTGACAGAGTGTCAGTTCCAGGAATCCAGTTCGTATTGGGGAATGATTTTTTCAGGTTTGAAGGACGGAGTGGCACCCCTTGTTGTGGAGAA
>NW_025153411.1:0-1411 GCF_004010195.1 Chiloscyllium plagiosum | reverse complement strand
TGGAGGCCTTTCTACTGATGGGGAGGAGTGAATGAATGGTAGAAAATGATATACTGGGAATTCAGAGTCAATGAGCTCGGGGAAGAGTGAATGGCAAAGGCAGGAATTCTAGTAACCACTGAACAAGTGATGTTGCGAGTCTGATAGCGAAAGTACAGTGCAATAAAAAAGGCGAAACTCTCCGGAACTACAAAGAGTGCAAGTGGGTCCTTTTAAACGATGGGCCAATAAGGCCATTAAATAGCCTTGGCAGATCAATGAATAAAAAGTCACAAGGTATTCGATAAGTATAGTGAAACTAAGAGGATTCACAGCTAAAAAGTGGGTCCTGTTCAGCATTCAAAAAGTAGGAAGGCATTGCAGCTGGAGAATTCAGTTGGGATGGTGAGGTTCCCGATCATGTGAGGATCAATAAGGAGTAGGTATTACACGTATTCGCTGGCATAAATTTGAAGTCGTTTCCAGTTCACAACGAAATGTGTACCACAGTGATAAGTGAGGGAAGGAGGAGATTTTTTGGGCGCTGTCATATCTATTTAATAAGTTGCTGGCCACAGCTGGAGTGCAGAAGGACTGGCGGTTCGCTAACGTGGTACCGCTTTTCAAGAAGAAGAGGAGGGATGGACCAGGTAAATACAGAGGAAGATGCAGCTTGAAGAATTCCGTCGAGCTTTTATTTTTAAAATGGTTTATAAAAATAATGTTGGGGCAGTGCAGATGATGTATTTTACCTCCAATTCATGAAGGCCTTTGATAAGGTTCCAAATGGAATGATTGTCCAAAAGGGAGGACCCCATGGGATCCAAGGTGAGTCGGTAAATTGGATGCAAAATTGCTGTTTCGTATACTTTCACGAACGGTGTACCACAGGAATCTCTGCATAAGCCATTGATAATTACTCTGTACCATAGTAACTTGGACGTGAAACCTGAAGCTACAATTAGTATATTTGCAGATAACATGAAAGTTGGGTTTGTTATCCACAGTGAGGCAGATGGTCTCAGGCTACAGTCTAATATCGATCAGATGATAAACACAGCAGAGTAATGGTAAGTGAAGTTTAATTCTAATCAGTGTGAGGTAATGAGCGTTGGTAAATCTAATCAGCAAAGGGTGGAAATAGTAAACGGTAGGTCAATGGCGGGTACTGCATAACAAAGGGATCTTGGTAAAATGTTCTCAGGGTACTGAATGTTCTGATGTAAATTTGCTGCTTGAGCTCGAAATTTCGTGTTCACATGTTTCGTTACCATACTTGGAAACACTATCAATGAGCCAAAGGGGGAGCACGGGTGTTCGTGCCACGCTTTCAATCTATGTTTTTACTTTTAATTTGGTTGGTGATGTCATTCGGTTTGGTGATGTCAATTCTTGTGGCGATGTCCTCTCCTGTTCTTTTCTCAGAGTCTCA
>NW_025153410.1:0-1411 GCF_004010195.1 Chiloscyllium plagiosum | reverse complement strand
GCGCTTTTCCAGCAACACATTTTCAGCTCAGATATATAACAGAAAAGGTTCAATTCATGGCATTGGCATATCCAGAAAGAGGAGAACCTTTTTATACTGAATCCAGAGGATTAAAAAAATTAGAATAGATATATTAGGAAAATTTAAACCGGGTTTCCAGAGAGAAAATCTGAGAGAAATTAAGAGGCATGGAGCTTAGTCTCAATTGGCAACAATACAGATGTGAGTAAAATTTTAGCCTACCAGATGAAGATTGAATTTTACTACTATTACTAGGTCATGAAAATGTTAGTGTGACAATATGTGCTTTTAAGAGGGATTTGTCTGGTTCTCTTGAAGAGAGGTATTATAAATTTGGTTCTGAGGTGCCAGCTTCATGGAAAACTTTGGGGTTTTTTTTGGAAGTAGACAAAAGAAACATGAGGTGAGTCAGGCTCACACAGCCCAGGGTTTGGGTTTTGCCTTTCAGTTGGTAAAGCTGGGTTTTGGGGTGAAGCTGCTAAATACAGTTCCTCTCTTTCAGCTGCTAGATTCATTCTGTTGATGTTATTCCTCTGGGACTGCTGAAGATCTTTGAGGAGAAAGTGAGGTCTGCAGATGCTGGAGATCAGAGCTGAAAATGTGTTGCTGGAAAAGCGCAGCAGGTCAGGCAGCATCCAAGGAACAGGAGAATCGACGTTTCGGGCATAAGCCCTGAAGAAGGACTGGTGAAGATACCAAGTGAGGGAAATCTGTTTTGCTGAATTTTCATTTGCCAAGAATATATTTATGGAATGCTGCTATATTGAATAGTTGATGAGTAGTAGTTAAAATATTTATTATGGGGAGGATCCAAGATGGCAGCAACCCAGCAAGTCTGAGTCTATAGTGCTCTTCCCAAGACTTGGGTAAAGTGGGTCACCTACCCCCATCACACTCACCAAATCATTCATAATAGCTGTTTAATTTAATTAGTTGCTTAGTATTACATTTAAACAGTCTAATATTTAGTAAAAATGACCAAAGGGAAGTGAGCCCGCAGCTCTCAGCAAGCAGGAACCCCTCCCCACCCTCTCCAGCTGCAGCAGAGGCGTCCACAGCCGCCCCGGGGGACTTACCTACAGTGACAAGCCTTGTGGAGATGATCTCCAAGCTGGACGCGAAGATCAACGCTTTTATCGAGGAGTCCCGAAGTCGATGGGACTCACTCTCGGCCGCGCTGCAGAAGCATGACCGAGACATTAAGGAGATCGAGCGCCGAGTCGGAGGAGCGGAGCTAAAGGCCGCAACCTCCGAAACTACAGCGCAATCGGCTGTGGATCGGGTCCGGACTCTCGAACAGCGAGTCTGGACCTTAGAGAATTACATTGACGACCTCGATAATCGAGGTCGCCGAAAAATATTCATTTGCTGGGCCTTCCCGAACGGGAAG
>NW_025153409.1:0-1411 GCF_004010195.1 Chiloscyllium plagiosum | reverse complement strand
GAAGGGCTTTTGCCCGAAAGGTCGATTTTGCTGAAGTTCTCGATGCTGCCTGAATTGCTGTGCTCTTCCAGCACCATTGATCCAGAATCTGGTTTCCAGCATCTGCAGTCATTGTTTTTACCTTGGAGGGATATGGGCCAGGCGCTGGCAGGTGGGACCAGATTGAGTTGGGATATCTGGTCGGCATGGACTGGTTGGACCGAAGGGTCTGTTTCCATGCTGTACATCTCTATGACTCTATGTATGGCATGGAAACAAACCTTTGGGCCCAACTCGTTCACATTGAGCAGATATTCAAATTTAATCTCGTCCCATTTACCAGCATTTGGCCCACATCCCTCTCACCTCCTCCTATTCATCGACCTATCAGATGCCAGTTAGATGCCTGATAATTGTACCAGCCTCCACCACCTCCTCTGTCAGCTCATTCCATGTACGCACCACCTTCTGTGTGAAAAGGTTGCCCCCGGGTCTCTTTCAAATCTTTCCTCCCCTCACCTTAAACATATGACCTCTAATTTTGGACTCTCCTACCCTGGGGAAAAGACCTGGACTTCACCCTATCAATGCCCCTCATGATTTTACAAACTTCTATAACGTCACTTGATGACTTTTGGAGAACTTATATAAATCACTAGGATATGAACAGGAATCAACATGCCAACACTTGCATTTTATGTTTTCCGAACAGAAAATTTTAGGGCCACACTTCCTGGCCTACATGGAGGAACCCCAAAATCGGCAGTCCCACACCTGAACATGGTCCTAGCTGTTTATTTGTGGGAGCAGATATGGGAAAAGGTTTTGTGTTGTTCAATATACATTTTACAAGGCCTGCTGCTTACAGAAATCAAGAATTGCCTCCTTTCATTTGTGATTTTGATATAATAGACCTCCAAAATGTGAAATGCATAGAACAGATCTGGTCGGAGCAGGTCTGACCTTTGTGGATTTATTTTGATAATTAGGGCACCATTTTGGAGAGATAACTAATTGGTTATGGTCCCAGGATGTCTTTCAAGACAGGTCATTGGTCTTTGGAATGTATAAAAGTACAGATCAAAATGCATACAATGTGCACTAGCACATTGAAACAGTGATGTTCTTTACAAGAGAAACTCAACATAATTGATATGAACTTTCAAGAGAACTATGTAAAGGGCCAAAGAAACTGTCAAGCAATATTGTCGTAAGTATCAAGAGGAGCTGTCAAAGAGAACTGTCAAGCTGTAAAGGGGTTTAAAACTCCTGCCTTTTAAGTATTTCTTAAATCAAATTGAATTTTTTTCTAAATGTTACTGCTATTTTACACTACCTGTTGACATCCTGAGGGTTACCATTAATTGATTGATGTTAACCTGGCATAAACACACTGAATGGCATCCAGGGAACAGGAGAATCGACGTTTCGG
>NW_025153408.1:0-1411 GCF_004010195.1 Chiloscyllium plagiosum | reverse complement strand
GGACCCTGACAGAGACTGGGACTACCTCATGCAGGGAGAGGAATTGACGGACAGGAGGCAGGAGGTTCCCGTAGTGCTGCCCAGAAACCTGGGAGCTGCCGGAGCAGGGAGGGGGAGTGAGGAGGAAGGGAGGCAGAGAAACACAGGGAGTAGAGTTGTGGGTCCTCCTGAGGGTGTGGTACAAACCAGGATCACCAAGCGATGCAAGGGACAGACCTGACTCTGTCCCAAGTGGGTTCCCTCCCTTATCCCAATTTTTGAGCCCGCATGCACCTTCCTTTACCCTGGTACAGGATTAGGAATATCGCTCCAGAGGATGGTCTGGGATACTCATCCCTCGTTGCCCCCTGCTTCTCCAGCCATTTCAGAGGGCAGTTATTCCCCGACATTGCTGAGAGTCTCCAGGGAGGTGGCAGACAGTGTGAGGTGATTAGGGTCTGTTTGAAAGACCCAGTTAGGGAACACATTTCTGACAGGGGGCCTGGGGCGTGCAGCACTGCCTATGTGCGCGTGCACATTCTAAAGGTGACAGTGTTACGACAGAAAGGACATTATTAAACCGGAAAGGGTGCAGGGAGGGTTTACGGGGCTGCTCCCTGGACTGTAGGGTGTGAGGTGCAAGGAGATGTTGGACAGGCGGGGACTGTGTTTTTCCCTGGAGTGTAGGGGACTGAGGGGTGACCTTATAGAGGTCTATAAAGTCACAAGAGGCATGGCTAGCTGGCAGCTTTTCCCCCCTTCTAGGGGTGTTTAAAACGGGGGGTGCATAGGTTTAAGGTGAGAGGTCCACAGGGGCATGTTTTCCACACAGAGGGTGGGGAGTCTCTGTAACGGGTTGTCAGAGGTAGTGCTGCAAGTGAGTACAGTATTACCATTTAAGGACCATTTAGACAGGGACGTGGATGGGATAGGTATGGAGGGATATGGACCAAACACAGGTAAATGGGTTAATGGTGAAAGGTGGACGGTATGGACAGGTTGGGCCGAAGGGCCTGTTTCCATATCTCTCAGGAAGCTGATGATTCCAGAGAGCAGTATTGCTGCAGATTCCAGTCCAGTTCTTCGGGTCACGTTGTCACAGTATTACACTTTCAGAGGGAGTGGGGTTTGGGCATGGACGTTGAATTGAATGGATGCAGGTTGAACAGCCCCCGTTGTGTGTTTTGACCTGGTGTTTCCAACATAACCCCCTCGCAGTCTCTGCTCTTGTGATGATGTGGAGGAGCTGGTGTTGGACTGGGCTGGACAAGCTCTGAAATCACTTCACCCGGAAAAAGGAGCAGTGTTTTGAAAGCATGAGATTCCAAGCAAACCCTGAGTCGTGGGAGCTGGACATGTGCTGTAATGCAGCACCGCAGCATGTGTCACACACTAGGGAGGGGTGTTAGGGTGTGTGTGTGTGTGTGTGTGT
>NW_025153407.1:0-1411 GCF_004010195.1 Chiloscyllium plagiosum | reverse complement strand
CTCACTAATGGGAACACATTGGCTCTGGACTCTAAAACCAAGTTTTGATGGCCTTGCATTTTCCTACCATCCCTTTACCTGTGAATAGGGTATCCCAACCAACCTTTCACAGGGCTCGCCTAACACTTTCAAAATTGGCCTTGTTCAAATTTAGAACTTTAATGTTTACATCAAGTCTTTCCTATTCCACAACTAGTTTAAAACTAATATTTATGTGTAACAGACCTGAAAGTTAAATAAACACTTCCTGCCCCTCCATAACAGGCTCGAGAGGCTGAATGGGCTCCTCGTGGCCCTCTGTAATAGACTGGAAAGGCTGAATGACCTCCTCGTGTCCTTGTGTAATAGACCCGAGACATTAAATGACTCAGCAACCCGTGGATTACGAGCAGCCGTTAAACTGTTTCTGATGGAGGTCCATCCCTTCTCAGTTACAGAAACACAAACAACACAATGTTCTCCAGGTGCCCTCTCAGTAACACCTCATACAGCTGCAGCGACACATCTCTTTGTTTTGAATTAGTCTGTTGGCAAAATGTACCAATATTCTAGATTTCCAACTTTTCAACTAGCAATAGGCTAACATGAGCTGAATGGTCGTCACTTATGCCTCTATAAGAGGTCCATAGGGACAGAATTACTTCTGCATGTTGCTGTGCAGCAGTCTCAATGCCCTGTGTCAAGATTATGAACGGATTTGATAACAAGGCAATTAAAACCAAGAGTAGCCTCACATTGGTCAATAAGTATCATACTTTGGGTTAAGGTATCTAGAAACTATTTTTTTTATGCAGCCGATCTGTTATTTTATAACTCCCTCCTTTCATAAACAGAGTGGAACACACATAGACCCCTGCAGTGTTCTGTTAATACTCTCATTTACAAGTTAAAAAATATTAAAAAGATTTAAAGATTTATGGTCCATCCCTCAGCAACTCTCATCCATTCCATCCAAACCCAGTCAATGTCCTCTTTTATAGTGATATGAAAAGTGATGTGTGGAACTGGTTAACTGAGCCTATTTGTTAAGTCATGACTTGGAGATGCTGGTGTTGTACTGGGGTGTACAAAGTTAAAAAAAAAATCACACACCAGTTTATAGTCCAACAGGTTTAATTAGAAGCACAAGAGCTTTCGGAGCGCTGGTCCTTCATCAGGTGATAGTGGAGGAAACACTTCTAAGGCACAGAATTTATAGCAAAGATTTACAGTGTGATGTAACTGAAATTATACCTTAAAACATACCTTGATTGTCTGTTGAGTCTTTCATCTGTTTGAATACCATGATAGTTTCACTTCTTTCATGTGTAAATCACAAAACCGTTTTGTAAAGAAATTGCATTCTCAGGTTAGCTGTAACAATGAGTGTTTGCTGGAGAATGTGCTGAAGGTGTTAGCCGTTTGCTTTCCC
>NW_025153406.1:0-1411 GCF_004010195.1 Chiloscyllium plagiosum | reverse complement strand
AATAGCATTTGGCAGAGTCTTTCTTTGATGGTGCGAAGTGAGGAAATTTGGGATATGGAAGTGCTATTGCCAGGAAATGTTGTACTCTATTGAATTCAGGTTAAAAGAGCAGTGCTCAGATTCGGTTTTGAGTTTGAAGTGTCAAAGCATGATGAAGTCATTCTCGCACCCACAGAGAAGCCCTGGTCCCAGAAATAAAATTCATCTTTGCTTATGTCAGAAATAGATCAGAGACCGGAGTGATGTCTATGTGGTTGAAAATGCACTGGGAAATCAGCCAACAGAGTTATTACAGGAAGTGAAGCCTGGAAATTTGCTTGACTGTGCAGTAACAAGTTCGCAAAGCTCCAATTTGAAAGAAGAGAGATTTCACGGAGTAAAGACAAGGTAGTTGACGTTAAAATATCAGATGCGTCGGTCAAATGCCTGTGAAAAATGAACAAGTACAAAAGGGGGACAAAGTAAAAAGTTTTAGTTCAGAAACGCCAACTGAATAACAACAAAAATATGAAATACCAGATCTGTTTTATAACAAACCATTCTCAGAAGAATAATTTCAGTGAATTTCAGAATATTACTATTCTAAAAATGAAATTTTAATTCGGCAAATAAGTCCATCACATGCTCTGTTGGATAAATGAAAATGACAGAGGTTGACGAAATTTATCGCTGTGTGTTACGGAATTTAAGTGTTACATGTCGGACATGAGTTGAAGGTGCCGGTGTTGGACTAGGGTGTACGAAATTAAAAATCACACAAAACTCCTTCCAAGTTATATTCTCAAGGTAACGTCAGGTTTTCGAATGAAATGTGTTACCTCAGCCATTCGTTAATCTTATTTAAAGTCCACATTACTTAAAAAGTGTTGTGGGATTTAATGATAATGATTCAAAGCTAGCAAACACATTCGAAAAGATGCAATACTTCCTCCAAGTTTCTTCAAGCATTTCAGCCAATAACACTGTAAACATTTGCTGTAAATTCTGTGTCTTATGGTCCTATTCCACAACCATCTAACGAATAAGCATGCCTTCAAAAGCTGGTGCTTTCAAATAATCCTGTTGGGTTATAAGCTACTGTTGTGTACTTTTAAGTTTATAAATCACAGTCCAACACCGGCTCATCCAAATCAAAATTATGTATATAGATTGGATGATTGAGTTAGACAGCATTTAACATTGCGCAGAAGGTAGCGAAACCGAGAGCAGAAGATACATCAAAACTGCGCAATTTTGCTTGAAGAGATAAAATGTTTATGCCACTGCCATGACGTGAACATTTAAAATCAAGATGTTTTGTATCTTATGAGATCGAAAGGAAATTGAGTAAGAGGAAGTATTTGATAAGAAAGTCAGAGAGAAATAAATCTCACTGATAGTGACGTGAAAATGTTCAAAAGATACTTTGATA
>NW_025153405.1:0-1411 GCF_004010195.1 Chiloscyllium plagiosum | reverse complement strand
GTCCTTATTGTGATTGTTTAAAAACTTGGGCCAAAAATGGCACAGACACAAAGGAGCAGAAAGAGGCCATTCTGAACACCGATCCTGCCCAGCCACGTCATTCGATATCATCATGGCTGACACAACGATTTTAAGTCTTTTTCCAGCCTATCCACATCATCGTGTTGCCTAGTGGCTAACAGATATTTATCGATCTCTGTCATAAATAGATATCGAAAATGTAAATCTGTGAGAGGAAAATGTTCCGTTTCGAGACAGTGGGTTTCTGCACGAATATTGTTCGGTTTTCAGATGACAGCCGCGTCTGGTCTAACCACCTTCCAAACACGAAACGAAAACTCGACTCTGATGGGATTCGAATCCACAACCTTTGAATCGCAACATGACCAAAGGACTCGGAGTCCAACGCGCTTTACATTGCGCCACAGATTCGCACTAGCAGCGAGCTTTAAGCATGCAACTTTGTCTTTGACCCATTGCGTTCAGGACACCCACCTCGCGTCTGTCTGCCTTCGTCACACTTTCCAGTACCTGGTCCTAATCCACGTGTGCTCTGGCTCTTCCCGTGTTCGGCTGCAGACTGCTGAAAAGTTCTCATGACACTTAGCTTTACCACATGTTCAGGTAATGATTTCCAGATAAAAAACACGCTATAGGTGAAAGCATTCTTCCCAAATCTCCGCAAAATATCTTGTCTCCCGTCTTTCATTCATATCACTCTATTCCTTCCCAATATAGGCTTATGCTTGTCATACATATCTATCCTCTTCATAAAATGTGCACGTTAATCGGTTTCTCACTCAACCTTCGCTGTGCTTAGATAAACAACCCCAGCCTAGCTCGTCTACCTTCACAATGGGAGAGGTCCAACCGTTGCCATTCTTTTCATCTCCTGTGAACTTCTCCTCCTGCAATCAGACGCTTCCAGCAGTCTGGCGATTACAACGGAAAAGCAAAGTTCTCTGAAGAAAAGCCAAAAGGTCTGAAAAAATCAGCAGCTCTTGTCCATCTCTGATGAGAAAGGAAAGTTAACGTTTCGAATCCAATGATCTGTCTTCGGAGAGATGTGATGGGCGGGTGGGTGAAGAATGTGGAAGAGGGCGGACGGTATCTAAAATGATATAACTCGATTTTGGTTCCTAAAGTTTGCATGGTCTCTCGGTAGAAAATGAGTTGCTAATCTTCCAGCTTGTATTGTAGCTAGAAGGAGCACTGCAGCAGAGCAGAGACTGAAGTCGTAGCCTGGGAACACAGTGTCTCGATTAGAGTGGTGCTGGAAGAGCACAGCAGTTCAGGCAGCATCCCAATCGCATTCGACGTTACGGGCAACAGCCCTTCATCAGGAATTCAGGCAGAGAGGGTGAAGAGTGGAGAAACCGTAGAGAGAAGAGGAAAACGTCTTCAAGGCAGG
>NW_025153404.1:0-1411 GCF_004010195.1 Chiloscyllium plagiosum | reverse complement strand
TGCTCCCTCACTACCTCAGAAAGTGCTCCCTCACTACCTCAGAAAGTGCTCCCTCAAAACCTCAGGAGATTCTCCCTCAGTACCTCAGACAGTTCTCCCCAATACCTCAGAAAGTGTTCCCTCAGTACCTCAGACATAGCTCCCTCAATACCTCTGATAGTGCTCCCACAGTACCTCAGAAAGTGCTCCCTCAGTACCTCAGAACGTGCTCCCTCAATATCCCAGATAATGCTCCCTCAGTCCCTCAGAAAGTGCTCCCTCAGTACCTTAGATAGTTCTCCCTCAGTACCTCAGAAAGTGCTCCCTCAATACCTTAGATAGTTGTCCATCAGTACCTCAGAAAGTGCTCCCTCAGTACCTCAGATAATGCTCCACCAATACCTCAGAAAGAGCTCCCTCAATGCATCTGAAATTGCTCCCTCAATAGCTCATAGTTCTCCCTCAATATCTCTGATAGTGCTCTCTCAATACCTCAAAAAGTGCCCCATCAGTACCTCAGAAAGTGCACCCTCAATATTTCAGATAGTTCTCCCTCAGTACCTCAGATAGTGCTCCCGCAATACCACAGAAAGTGCTACCTCAATATTTCAGATAGTTCTCTCTCTATACCTCAGATAGTGCTCCCTCAATACCTCTGAAAGTGCGCCCTCAATATCTCAAAAAGTGCTCCCTCAATACCTCAGATAGTGTACACTCAGTAACTCAGACAGTGCTCCCTCAATACCTCAGAAAGTGCTCCCTCAATACCTCTGAAAATGCTCCCTCAATATCTCAGAAAGTGCTCCCTCAGTACCTCGGATAGTGCACACTCAGTAACTCAGACAGTGCTCCCTCAATACCTCAGAAAGTGCTTCCTCAATACCTCTGAAAGTGCTCCCTCAATACCTCAGAAAGTGCTCCCTCAGTACCTCAGAAAGTGCTCCCTCAGTACCTCAGACAGTGCTCCCGCAATACCTCAGAAAGTGCTCCTTCATTGCCTCAGAAAGTGCTCCCTCAATATCTCCAAAAGTGCTCCCTCAATATCTCAGATAGTTCGCCCTCAATACCTCAGACAGTGCTCACTCAATACCTCAGAAAGTGCTCACTCAATACGTCAGACAGTGCTCCCTCAATACCTCAGAAACTGCTCCCTCAGTACCCAGACAATGCTGCCTCAATACCTCAGAAAGTGATCCCTCAGTACCTCAGAAAGTGCTCCCTCAGTACCTTAAAAAGTGCTCCCTCAATACCTCAGATAGTTCTCCCTCAGTACCTCAGAAAGGGCTCCCTCAATACCTCAGATAGTTCTCCCTCAATACCTCAGACCCTGCTCCCTCAATACCTCTGAAAGTGCACACTCAATACCTCAGAAGGTGATCCCTCAATATTTCAGAACTTGCCCCCTCAGTACCTCAGAAAGTGCTCCCTCAGT
>NW_025153403.1:0-1411 GCF_004010195.1 Chiloscyllium plagiosum | reverse complement strand
CAGTCCTTGCACGGTGTTTTGTAAATAACATTAATTTTGCTTGTTGTCTGTATAGGGTCTTTCAAGTTACTAGGTGCTGTTTTAGTGTGTTAGTGGGTTTGTGGGCTACATGATGCTAAGGGGTCTAAGTAGTTTGGCAGTCATTTCTGAGATGTCTTTGATGTAGGGGAGAAATAAATATAAAATGGTGGCCAACACCCAATATGAATCATTAGTCAAGATTTGACTGGCCTTGAGTAGCAGGCTAGAAAGTGGAGGGAATGTAGAATGCTGGGGAGTCCCAGTGGGTGGACAGAAACTGTTCCCACGAAGCCAAATGTTGTCATTAAATGGGTTATCTCTCAAACATCTCTCTCAGTGGTCCTATGGAGAGCCAGTGTGTCATTTTTAATCAGATGATACCAAAACCCTTTTCACATGGGTCCCACACCTCCATTTGTACTCAATGCTGATCAAATCCTGGTATTACTTCTATTCCTTTTCCCTGGCCTCCTAAGCATTTCCAGTACATTCTGTTTTTAGTTGAGGTTTCCAATGGATGGAACCAATTCGTGTTACTCCTGGGGATGAAACTTACAGTTTTCTGGCCAAGTACAGGTTGTATTGAGTTTGATATACAGATTCTTGTCTCAAGATTGAGTATCTCGCTGTATCTTTCAGTGTGTGCTACATTAATCGCCATAGCTCACGTCACACAGATCCCTGTAATATTCTGCTCCAAGTCTTTTTTTCCATTCTCTCATGGGACATGGACATCGCTGACTGGCTAGCATTTATTGCCATCCAGAGTTTGATTTGATTTATTACTGCCACATATCGAGATATAGTGGAAGGTATTGTATTATGTGCTTAGCAGACAAATGGTGCCTTACATGGTACAACATGGTACCATGCAGAATATAGAGTTACAGCCACAGAGAAGATGCAGAGAAAGATCAACTCTAATATACGAGAGGTCTGTTCTTTTCAAACCATTGTTATCTAGTGCCCAACAGAAGAGGGTGGAAGGAGAGTATAACTGCAGTGGACAGAGTCTTTGATTATGTTGGCTGCTTTTCCAAGACAGCAGGAATACAGCTGGAGTCAATGGAAGGAAAGTTGGTTTTCATGATGGACTGGGCTGCATTCACAACTCTCTGTAGTTTTTTGTGGTCTTGGACAGAGCGATTGCCATACAAAGCTGCAATGTATCTTGTTAGGATGCTTTCTATGGTGCATCTATGCAAACTGATAAAAGCCATTGTGGACATGCCTAATTTCCTTAGCATTCTGTGGAAGTGTAATTGTTGATGTGCTTTCTTTATGTAGCATCGACGTTGATGGACCAGAACAGATTGTTGTTGATATTTACTCCTAAGAACTTGATGGAATACTCCTCATTTGCTTGATGCGCGCAACTTTGACAACACTC
>NW_025153402.1:0-1411 GCF_004010195.1 Chiloscyllium plagiosum | reverse complement strand
GGAAAGAAGAAGGAGGATTAAGGAGTTTTTTTTTCTGTTCGTGCCCCGAGCCCATTGTGATTCCACAGGGATTAGTGCGGTGACCACAATTGTTTATCAATGATTGTTTGATGATAAATTTGGAAGATGGATTTGGAACAAGAAAGTAACTGTATCATAGTCAAATTTTCAAAAACACACAATAAAGTTCGAAGGGCAGGTTGTGAGAGGCAGAGATAAAATTGATTGGTTAAAGAAGAGAGTATTGCAGGAAGCTGCAACCCAACAGATAGGGCAGGATTCCGTCGAGAAGGTAGAGGTGGTCAGCCTCAAGGCAATAGGTGCCTTCGGGTTTGGTGATTTCGGTACTATGTGCTCAATACTGTAATCTGTATGGTTCATTTTGAAAGGGGAACAGACAACCATTTCAAAGTAACAGTTTTCGGTTGACAGAGCTGATGAGGTTATGGAATTGTGCCATCTCCTGATGACTGGCATGGAAGTGTTGCGAGGATAACAATAAGTTGAGAATGATGTTTGGATACACAATGTGAATAGTTTAAATGAGTTTCAGCAGGGCAGCTGCATTCATACCTTCCAGTGGTATTAGTGCAGGTTTCATTTATTCAGTCACATTGGAGTTTGAGCCAGTCTGAGATACCACAGAAGGGTTGGTTACATTTGCGAGCATGTACTTGGATTGGGCATTCATTGGATGCCAGTATCACTACTAACACCAAGATTGTGAGGGATACAACCATGCAATGCCCTTTGTAGACACATGTTGAATGTCCTTCTGCCTTTACTACAGTTTCAGTTGTCAGAAGAACTTGATAAGGACCTTTCCAACGGGGACCCAATTTTCATGATTAAAGCCTTTCAATAAACAGTACGTAGTCACCAGGGTTAATGTCTTTAAACATTGGAGCTCTTTCTTCTTCCTTCCCTGGCACTCGATAGGCTTCTTTGACCTGTTGATGATAGGACTGCAAAGCTTTGTTTAGCTTACTCAGGTAACTGTGCATCTCTTCTGCCATGACATGCACATCAACAGGGTGTTGGGCAGTTCATGGTGCAGACCAGGGAGTCCTCAGGGGCGTTCCATATATCAGTTCAGCCGCCGAAAATCCCATTTCTCTCTGTGTCATGGTTCCCATATTAAATTGGGCAGTTAGGATTACTTGCAGCCAATTAAGGCCCGTTTCTGCTACCAACTTGCTTAGCTGACCTTCTAGGATACCATTGGCTTTTTCTATAATTCCCACTGCTTGGGAATGGTTGGCACAATGGAATTTTTGATTCATATTCAAGCTCTTACATAGTGATTTGTTTAGCTGTGAACAGAAGTGGGGGCCATTATTGGAAGAGACCGTTAGTGGTATTCCATATCTGGGTATGGTTTCCCTTAACAGAATTTTACAAGTAGTTATTG
>NW_025153401.1:0-1411 GCF_004010195.1 Chiloscyllium plagiosum | reverse complement strand
TCTTTGTCCTCTATTGATCTCTCTGTTCCCACACAGTTGTTATCCGTTCTTAGCTCTGCTTCATTTCTGCTGAAGCTTAAACCTCCTTTGACACCTTCCGGAACAATCAAAGTCAATCAAAGTCCAACCCACAATCTCCCAGCCTGTCAACCATCCAGACACAGAGTATCATACTAGAAAATATAACACAAAAGGCGAAAAGTTAGAATTAAACAGGTGCTTGTGTCTGTTCATTGGCAAGTAAACTAGAAATAAGGGTCTGCCAGGATTCTTATAGTGCCCTGATTGAAGAATTCTTTCTCCCTTACATCTAAGTATTAGTACCCAGCTATGATTTATAACAATATTTACATCAACAGAAATAAAGCATCTGTTATGCAATAGACATAGAGATATACAGTATGGAACTAGACTTTTACTCTCTCTCGTGTGTGTGCGCGCGTGCACACACACACTGAGGTCTATGGGATGAATTTGTATTTGCAGATACCATCTATTTTGCTCAAAAAATGCACAATCTGCAGGCAGATAATACATGGAATATTTTATAAATTCCACTTTGGAAATAGAACCAGTCTGACTCAAAAAATGGGATACAGACAGACTCTGGCCGCAAAACTTTTTATGCATTGTCTGAGCTGAGTTGTCATCTTTTCTTATAAAACCTTAAGTTATCTCGAGTAGGAGTCTTATAAGAAGTTCTGGGGTTTACATATTAATGACACCAGCAACTCATTCTAAAGATGAAAGACTTTACAATCCAGGTTTCTTCAATGTATCATTTCAGTGGCATGACTCTGTAATGCTTTGCTGTAAACTCAGTGTCTTATGATCTTATACTCCACAACCACCTGATGAAGGAGCAGTGCTCCGAAAGCTAGTGCTTCCAAATAAACCTGTTGGACGGGCGTCATGTGATTGTTATCTTTGCCCAGGTTAGGGTGGATTGGCCCTGCTAAATTACCCATGGTGCTCAGGGTTTTGCAGGTGTGGGAGAATTGTTAGAAGCGATTTGATTCCACATTCTCATGACTGTCTGTGTGAACTTTGGTGTGTTCTCCCCCTTCTGTCTGCGCGGGTTACCTCTGGGTGCTCCGGTTTCCTTCCACAGTCCAAGGATCTGCAGTTTCGGATGGATCGGCTGTGCTAAAGTGTCCAGGGATGTGCAGGTTAGAGTGGGTTAGCCATGGGGAACTGCAGGGCTGTAGAGTAAGTTGATGAGTCTGGGTGGGATGCTGTGTGGAAGGTCGGTGTGAATTTGATAGGTGAAATGGCCTGCAGGGATTATATAATTCTTCTCCTTTAGCCATATGTGGATTGAGACATGGGACACTGCCCCAGTCCTGGGGTAGGTGGGAATTGTGCTGTCTCTCTCCCTACCCACCGCCCCCATCCATTCTCTCTCACCCCG
>NW_025153400.1:0-1411 GCF_004010195.1 Chiloscyllium plagiosum | reverse complement strand
GAAAAAAACATACAAAAGTTGAGCAGCAGACAATATGCAAAAGTCGAGCCACTTGGAAAAAAAATTGTGCCTCTATCTTTTTTTCTCAGCTATTGGCATTTGGATTCTTAATTTGTCACTAACACCAACATCGCCAAAGAGCATATTGCACATGTGTGCCGGTGTCAGCAACGCAGCGCGCATGTCCGTCGGTGTCAGCAAAATATTGCGCATGCTCATCTGTCCGCCAGAAAAAGGCGGGCGCCGTTCTCCTGATGGCCCAATAGGGAGCACTGGAGGACCGGAAAGAGATAGGTCCTCCTACCAATCAGAGTCACCCTATTGTCTAAATGCGGAAGTTGGACCATGATTTTCAGTAGCTGCTATTTCTGCTTCTGTCTGTGAAGGAAGATTGAGCTTCACCCCCGACTGTAAATTTCTTCCTCTGTCCAAGATCTGTGAGGACGGCACTCTCTTTTCTTGCCCACTTTTCCATTTCTTTTTCAATCTGGGGTTCAATTGTTGACTTGCAGCAACTGAAAGCAAAGGGAGTGAAACCGGGAGGAGACAGACTCTGGAAACGTTGGTCTGAGTCTGTGTCTCAATTGGCAAAATAGACAGGTAGAAGGCTGGAAGAACACAGCAAGCCAGGCAGCATCAGGAGGTGGAGAAGTCGACGTTTCGGGTATAACCTTTCTTCAGGACTGGGAATGGGTGTAGGGGGAGATGCAGATAAAGGGGGTGCAAGGGGCAGTGTGGTGAAGTGGGGATAGGTGAAGACAGGCTGAGGGTATGACCTGGTTGGTCAAGGGGAGGAAGAAAACTGGTTGGTGGCAGGGATTCACACATGTATTGGGACATAATTTTACACCACAGGATGGGAAGTGAGGTTATTTGAAATTGGAGAACTCAATGTTGAGTCCTCCGAGCCGTAGGCTGCACAGGTGGGAGATGAGGTGTTGTTCCTCCAAATTGTGGTTTGGTGTGGTGTGGTAACTGAGGAGGCCAAAGATGGTCATGTCAGGAATGGAGTGGGAAGGGGAATTAAAATGGATGGTGACTGGGAGGTCCGGTTGGCCTCTGTGGACCCAGCTGCGATGCTCGGTGAACCGTTCCCCAAGTTTATGCTCTGTCTCCCCGATGTAGAGAAGACCACAGTTGGCAAACACATGGCAAATGCAGTACCACAATGTGAAGTTTAGAGCCTTTCTGTGGAAATAAAAGCAGAAAGGAGGTGTATTGTTTAAATAGTGATGGATTGGGATGTGGAGAAAGTGAGAACTGCAGATGGTGGAGATCAGAGTCAAAGTGTGCTACTGGAAAAGCACAGTAGGTCAGGTAGCATCCAAGGAGCGGCAGAGTCGACATTTTGGGCACGAGCCCTTTATTAGGAATGATTTGTGGACATCCCAAGGGGCCTCAGCATCCTCCT
>NW_025153399.1:0-1411 GCF_004010195.1 Chiloscyllium plagiosum | reverse complement strand
TCTGTCTAACCTTCAGTACAGTCTGCAATATGTAAAACTGGCAACTGAACAGTGATAACCCCAGGCAGAATCACAAAATTGTTGCACAATTTTATTTCCACTAGATCGTCATAAATTGCATTTAGAGTCATGGGGATGTACAGCACAGAAACAGACCCTCCAGTCCAATTTGTCCATGCCGACCAGATATCCCAACTCAAACTAGTCCCACCTGCCAATACCTGGCCCATATCCCTCCTATTCATATACCCATCCAGATGCCTTTTAAATGTTGCAATTGTACCAGCCTCCACCACTTCCTCTGGCAGCTTATTCCATATACGTACCACCCTGTGTGAAAACGTTCCCCCTTAGGTCTCTTTTATATCTTTCCCCTCTCACCCTAAACCCATGCCCTCTAGCTCTGTACTCCTCCACCCCACAGAAAAGACTTTGCCCCTTATGATTTTGTAAACCTCTAGAAGGTCATGCCTCAGTCTTCGACACTCCAGGGAAAACAGCCCTAACCTGTTTATCCTGTTTATCCCCTCTCTGTCGCTCAAATCCTCCAACCCTGGCAACATCCTTGTAAATCTTTTCGAAACCCTTTTAAGTTTCACAACATCTTTCCGATAGGAAGGAGACCAGAATTGCACGCAATACGACTCATCTCCAGTTATGAGTTATACTTTAAATTACAAAACCAGCTTTCTGTACATCTGTCTTATAGGAGTTACAATAATGAAAAGACAGCCAGCTGTCAAAAAAGTCTTCGAGAAAAGCAAAATAATTCTCACTCCAATTCATGATAGATTTGAAAAAAATAAGCACATTACTGTACTGATCTGATGATACAACAGTTAAATGCAAAAGTGCTAAATAAAAGCTACCATGCGTTGTTTATAAATCTGTCTTATAGGAGTTACAATAATGAAAAGACAGCCAGCTGTCAAAAAAGTCTCAGAGAAAAGCAAAATAATTCTTACTCCATTCATGATAGAATCAAAAAAAAAATAAGCACGTTACTGTACTGATCTGATGATACAACAGTTTAATGCAAAAATGCTAAAAAAAATTACCATGTGTCGTTTATAAAAGCATAGCAATTTTTATTTTCCACATATGCATGCATTGATATCAGTGCATTAATGTCAAGGAATTACATGGTTCATACTGCCCAAACCAGGAGCATATAAATTTTAAATGAATCACTGTTCCCAACATCTGAAGGAGAATGTTGGTAACCTTAGCACAAACTGATGGAAGGTGATTGAAAATGGTACTGGGCTTGGTACAGACGGTATAAAAAGAAAGGAGTCATCATCAAGTTGCATGCATGGCACTCACTCCGACATTCCAAGGTGAGACCAGCAATTGACAACATGGCATGCAGGTTCACCTGACACTGAAGGTGACCACAGAACAGTACTCA
>NW_025153398.1:0-1411 GCF_004010195.1 Chiloscyllium plagiosum | reverse complement strand
GCTGCAGATATAACACATGTAACAGATATATCCCACTCTCACTGCATATATATCCCACATTACAGATAAACCCCATTCTCACTGCAAGTATAACCCACATTGCAGATGGACACCACTCTCGCTGCAGACATAACCCAAATTACAGATATACCCCACTCTCACTGCAGATATAACCCACATTACAGATAAACCCCACTCTCACTGCAGATATAGCCCACATTGCAGATATACCCCACTCTCACTGCAGATATTACCCACATTACAGATAATATCCGCTATCACTGCAGATATAACCCACATTACAGATATACCCCAGTCTCACTGCAGATAAAACCCACATTTCAGATATACCCCACTCTCACTGCAGATATAACCCACATTACAGATATACCCCACTCTCACTGCAGATATACCCCACATGACCGATAATATCCACTCTCACTGCAGATATAACCCACATGACAGATAATATCCACTCTCACTGCGGATATAACCCACATTACAGATAATATCCACTCTCACTGCAGATAAAACCCACATTATAGATATACCCCACTCTCACTGCAGATATAACCCACATTACAGATATATCCACTCTCACTGCATATATAACCCACATTGAAGATGTACCCCACTCTGACTGCAGATATAACCCACATTACAGATATACCCCACTTTCACTGCAGATATAACCCACATTACAGATATAGCCCAATCTCACTGCAGATAAAACCCACATTACAGGTATACCCCACTCCCACTGCAGATATAACCCACATTACAGATATACCCCACCCTCACTGCAGATATAATCCACTTTACAGATATCGCTCACTCTCACTGCAGATATAACCCACATGACAGATAATATCCACTCTCACTGCAGATATAACCCACATTACAGATAATATCCACTCTCACTGCAGATATAACCCACATTCAGATATATCCCACTCTCACTGCATATATAACCCACATTGAAGATGTACCCCACTCTGACTGCAGATATAACCCACATTACAGATATACCCCACTTTCACTGCAGATATAACCCACATTACAGATAGACCCCATTCTCACTGTAGATAAAACCCACTTTACAAATGTACCTCACTCTCAGTGCAGATATAACCCACATTACAGATAAACCCCACTCTCACTGCAGATATAGGCCACATTACAGATATACCACATTCTCACTACAGATATAACCCACATTACAGATAATATCCACTATCACTGCAGATATAACCCACATTACAGATATACCCCACTCTCACTGCAGATAAAACCCACATTTCAGATATACCACACTCTCACTGCAGATAAAACCCACATTACAGATAAACCTCATTCTTACTGCAGATATAACCCACATTACAGATAAACCCCACCCTCACTGCGTTTATAA
>NW_025153397.1:0-1411 GCF_004010195.1 Chiloscyllium plagiosum | reverse complement strand
TGATCTTTCATCCTCAGAGAGGGGCCTGTAGATTAGGGCCTGTCAAGGACAGTAGTGAGAAGTCGTGCATGGAGTCCGAAGAGATACTAGAGGTGCTAAATGAATATTTTTTGTCAGTATTCACACAGGAAAAAGACAATGTTTTCAGGGAGAATACTGAGATACAGGCTACTAGACGAGATGGAATTGAGGTTCATAAGGGCGAGGTGTTAGCAATTTTGAAAAGTGTGAAAATAGATCATTCCCCTGGACCGGATGGGATTTATCCTCGGATTCTCTGGGAAGCCAGGGAGGAGATTGCCGAGCCTTTGGCTTTGATCTTTATGCTGTCATTGTCTACAGGAACAATGCCAGAAGACTGGAAGATAGCAAATGCTGTTCCCTTGTTCAAGAAGGAGGGTAGTGATAACACTAGTAATTATAGACCAGTGAGCCTTACTTCGGTTGTGGGTAAAGTGATGGAAAGGATTATAAGAGATAGGATTTATAATCATCTAGAAAGGAATAATTTGATTAGGGATACCCAACACAGTTTTGTGAAGGATAGGTCGTGCCTCACAAACCTTTATTGAGTTATTTGAGAAGGTGACCAAACAGGTGGATGAGGGTAATATGTTGATTTGGTGTATATGGATTTCACTAAAATGTTTGATAAAGTTCCCTATGGTAGGCTATTGCAGAAAATACAGAGGCATGGGATTGAGGGTTATTTAGTGAATTAAATCAGAAATTGGCTAGCTAAAAAAAGACAGAGGGTGGTGGTTGATGGGAAATGTTCATCCTGAAGTCTAGTTACTAGTGGTGTACCGCAAGGCTCTGTTTTGGGTACCACTGCAGTTTGTCATTTTTATAAATGATATGGATGAGAACCTAGGAGGATGGGTTAGTAAATTTGCGGATGACGCTAGGGTTGGTGGAGTTGTGGACAGTGAAGAATGATGTTGCAGGTTACAAAGGGACATGGATAAGCTGCAGAGCTGGGCTGAGCAGTGGCAAATGGAGTTTAATGTGGAAAAGTGTGAGGTGATTCACTTTGGAAGGAGCAACAGGAATAAAGAGTACAGTGCTAATGGTAAGATTCTTGGTAGTGTAGATGAGCAGAGAGATCTTGGTGTCCTTGTACATAGATCCCTGAAAGTTGCCATCCAGCTTGATAGGGTTGTTAAGAAGGCATATAGTGTGTTAGCTTTTATTCGTAGTGGGATTGATTTTCAGAACCATGAGGTCATGCTGCAGCTGTACAAAATTCTGGTGCGGCCGCACTTGGAGTATTGTGTACAGTTCTGGTCGCCACATTGTAAGAAGGACGTGGAGGCATTGGAAAGGGTTCAGAGGCGGTTTATCAGGATGTTGCCTGGTTTGGAAGGCATTATAAGGAAAGGCCGAGGGACTTGAGGCTGTTTTTGTTAGA
>NW_025153396.1:0-1411 GCF_004010195.1 Chiloscyllium plagiosum | reverse complement strand
TATGTAGTGTTTTGTACAGTCCATGAACACCAATCAATCAATAAGCACATCAACCTGGACCCAATATACCGGCCACTGCAACGGACAGCTGGAACTGACAACTGGAAGCGGCAGATACAAACCACTACAAATGCTGGAGGAAACTTCACAGGAGGCTCCCAAGCACTGAGGATGTCACCTAGACAGGGGACGAAACGTCTGCCACACAACTTCCCAGCTCGGCAAACAGAACCACAACAACGAGCACCTGAGCTACAAATCTTCTCTCAAACTTTGTATAATAAGTAAATAAAATGGAGTGTATCTTTTCAAAGTTGCAGCTGTTTCATAGAATGTGTATCTAGTTATTTATTAGTAGTATAGATTTGTTTAATTTGTCATTAACATTAATAATTGGAAAGTTTGTGCCATGATTTTGTAACTTATTGGTTGACTAAATATTTTATTTAATCTAATTAGACTTGAGATGTATGAATGCTAGAAATGGTTTTATATACTTTATATGTGATCCCTGTCCTCACTGTGCTAAGATTGAGAAAAGATTAAAAAAACAAAAACAATACATGGATGATGGAAATCTGAAATTCAACAATATTAAGGTGCTGGAGAAACTGAGTTGGTATGAAAGTATGTGTGGAGAAGGATACTGTTTCTGATCCAATATGAATTCAGTTCAGGGAAACACCGGTTCTTTAACTGAAACAAAGGAACTTTGTGAGAGGTGACTATTATTTAAAATGGGAGGATTTTAATAAACTTGACCATTTCAAGTGAAGACCACCTTTTGTGTATATAACTCACCAATCCACAATGTTCCCTCAATGTATTTATGATAACCCTGGATCCCCTTTAGCAATGTACTGTGTTGGTCTTTCTTCCTTAAACTATGGAGCAATCCTGTTTCTTCACCACCTGTAACGTGCCTTTTGGTTTTTTTTAGAGGTGCCCTCCTGCATTTCCTATTTTATTTTGTTCATCTTGATATTTAAGCGTGATTTCCTCGTGCTTAAATTCATTGTCAGAAAAACATATTTGGATCCAATTTTCTAAAGCCCTTATAAATTTATGCACTTCAATTATATCCTGTCAGGTTGTGCTTTGAGAGAAAAGATCCATAATTATCAGGTTTTTTTTGCTTAAGTTTGCCCACAACTTTCCCTTTCAGTAACCTGCAGTTACGAAACCCATTACCCATTCAGTAATATCCTTTTTTGAAGAAGAGTATCTAAATCTTAATACTGTAGGCCCCAGTATGCTCTCAGCAAGACTAAATACAGTTTCCAAAATACTGTAGATTCTGGAGACCTAAAATAAAAGCAAGGTGCTAGAGAAACTCGGGGCTAGCAACATCTGTGGGGAAAGAAACAGTTAACATTTTGAGTCCAATGACTCTTGGCATCTTGCGTTCCAG
>NW_025153395.1:0-1411 GCF_004010195.1 Chiloscyllium plagiosum | reverse complement strand
AGGTCATTGTACACACCAGAACCAATGACATAGGAAGGGAAAAGGATGAAATATAGAAGGGAGAATACACAAAATTAGGCAGGAATTTAAAAAGGAGGTCCTTGAGGGTAGTAATATCTGGACTACTCACAGTACAATGAGCTACTGAGGATACAAATAGCAGGATAGAGCAGATAAATGCTTGTCTGAGGAGCTTATGTATGGGAGTAGGATTCACATTTTTGGATCATTGGAATCTCTTCAGGGGTAGAAGTGATCTATAGAAGAAGGACAGGTTGCACCTGAATTGGAAGGGGACTAATATTCTGGCAGGGAGATTTGTTGCAGCTGCTTGAGAGGATTTAAGCCACTAAGGTGAAGAGGTGGGACCCAGGGAGACAGTGAGGAAAGAGATCAATCTGAGACTGGTACAGTTGAGAAAAGAAGTGAGTCAGGCCAGGCAGGGACAAAGCAGAGAACAAGATAGGACTGATAAATTAAACTGCATTTATTTCAATGCAAGAGGCCTAACAGGCAAGGCAGCTGAACTCGACATGGTTAGGAACATGGGATTGGGATATCTTAGCAATTACAGAAACATGAACAAGACTGGCAGCTTAATGTTCTAGGATACAATTGCTACAGGAAGGATAGAAAGAGGCAAGAAAGGAGGGGGAGTAGCATTTTTGATAAGAGATAGTGTTACAGCTGTACTTAGGATATTCCCAGAAATACATCCAGGAAAGCTATTTGGGTGGAACTGAGAAATAAGAAAGGATGATCACCTTATTGGGAATGTATTATAGACCCCTAATAGTCAGAGGGAAATTGAGAAACAAATACGTAAGGAGATCTCAGTTATTTGTGAGAATAATAGGGTGGTTATGGTAGGGGAATTTAACTTTCCAAACATAGACTGGGACTTCCATAGCATTAAAGGTTTAGATGGAGAAGAAATTAAGTGTGTACAAGAACATTTTCTGATTCAGTATGTGGATGTACCTACTAGAAAAGGTGCAAAACTTGACCAACTCTTGGGAAATAAAGCAGAGCTGGTGACTGACGTGTCAGTGGGGGAACAATTTGAGTCCAGTGACCATAATTCTATTAGTTTTAAAATAGTGATGGGAAAGGATAGACCAAACCTAAAAGTTGAAGTTCCAAATGGGAGGAAGGCTAATTTCAGCAGTATTAAGCAAGAACTTTCAAAAGCTGATGGGGGCCAGACGTTCGCAGGTAAAGGGATGGCTTGAAAATGGGAAGCCTTTAGAATGAGATAACGAGAGTCCAGAGACGGTAAATTTCTGTAGGCGTGAAAGGAAAGGCTGGTAGGTGTAAGGGGTACTGGATGACTAGAGAAATTGAGGGTTTGGTTAAGAAATAGAAGGAAGCATATGTCAAGTATAGACAGAATAGACCGAGTGAATCCTTT
>NW_025153394.1:0-1411 GCF_004010195.1 Chiloscyllium plagiosum | reverse complement strand
TAAATGGTTCAAGAGCCGTATCAATCATTAATCGATATGGCCTTTGATGTTAGTGACAGGTAAGCGAAGGGTGCAAACCAAGTTTATTAATTCCACACGGCCTATTTTTATAGAATTAAATTGCTTTCCAGCCCATCAGACTTGGGCTGTTTCCGGTTTCTGTGGGAAAGGCCTTTTTATGTTCAGTTTCAAATACTGTGTTGTGAAGAATTGATCCGACATTGGACACAAATGCGGTTTAGATTTTGGAATGGTAACAGGTTTCTGGAAGAGACTGTCATACTGAAAGGAACATAATTGTAGAAAGTAAGGCCAAATTGCAATATCACTCAATAAGACAGGGTTCTGTCAAGAAACAAAAAAAAAGCTTCTGCCGTGAATTACTGTGCATGGTCTGTTAGGTTCACAGCTTCTCCCATCAATCTCAATACCTTTTCATCTCTTTCTATCCCTCGAATTTACTCTCCATCCCTCGCTGTCACTCTCTCTCAGACACTCCCAATTGGCGTTTTGCGTCTGCATCTCAACTGTGCAAAACACAGTCTCCTCTCAAACCTGCAGTTGCTTCCTCCTGTGTCTTTCTTCACTCTGTCTGTGTGATCTCTTCATCCTTTGATCTCTCCTAATCTGTTACCGATCATGCTCGCTCCACCCAGATCCATACCTATACTGACTTCTTCCTGATCAATTTCTGTGCCTGCATGTGCTCGACGCTATTTTCTTTCTAACTTACATTAATCTCTCATCTTTTTTTCATCTTACTGGAAATCTTACGACAATCTGTTTTAGGCTTAGTTATGCACAATATTATAAAACATCAGACAGATAGCCAATATTGTTAAATCCTAACACACATAAGCCTCTGATTAGGGTGAGACGATTTCCAGATTCCTCTGCGTAATTTTGGGACGGAAAATCACAGATCTCTTCGTGAAAGTATGTATATTAAACGATTTTTCTTGTCACAGTGTCTCAGTGATTAACACAGCAGCTTCACTGTGCCAGACACGTCGGTTTAATTTCATCCTCAGGCGACCACGCGAAGTTGGTACATTCTCCCTGTGTCTGCATGGATTTCCTTTTTGAGTTCCGATTTCCTCTCACAGTGCAAGGACGTGCACAGAACGTGGGTTACACTTGGTAAATAGCACATAATATCCAGGGATGT
Source organism: Chiloscyllium plagiosum (assembly GCF_004010195.1). Lineage (NCBI taxonomy): Eukaryota > Metazoa > Chordata > Chondrichthyes > Orectolobiformes > Hemiscylliidae > Chiloscyllium > Chiloscyllium plagiosum. Next base: position 243 of record NW_025153394.1, on the reverse strand, counting down.
GCAGTGTCAGCCATGTGCAATCTGTGTTACAGGTTTTGGGTAGCGAGGTTGGATATTTTTGAAGGATTGGTGTGGATTCTGTGGACCGAATGGCCTGCTTTCACACGAAAGGTATTTTATCATTCTTATTCTGATCGCCAGGCTCACAAGGAAAAAGTAGAAAGAATTTATGACTCCCCGCTCCCTGACACTTGACCAGAAGCCATTTCGAAACACAAACACTCAAGGAAAATCACATTTCGT
>NW_025153393.1:0-1410 GCF_004010195.1 Chiloscyllium plagiosum | reverse complement strand
CCCCCACCCCCACGCACACCAACACCTGGATATATTTGGTAATGTTAATACCATGTATAAACATATATAACTCTAAAATTACAGCCTCAACAAGTAATAATTAAATATAATAATACAAAATAACAAGGGAAAAACAACCCCGCTCCTAGAGACAGAGATAAAATAGGATAAGGTAACCACCTTCCCTCACCAACATTAACTAGACCGCCCGGCGTGTGTATATATATATATATATATATATATATAAATAAAATTTAAAAAAGGTAGAGGAAATCGTGAAGTAGAGAACAAATAAATAAATCCCTCTCCCCACCTCCCAAGATAATATTAAACAGTAAGGTAAAAAAAAAAAGGTATATAAAAAGGGGGGGATGTAAACCAACATCAATTAACTCTTATAATTTATCTAGGAGTGTCCAAAAATTCCTTGGCCTTTCCCGGCGATCCAAAGTCATACACGGACCCTTCATGGTTAAAGTGTAGCGTCACTAGCCAGCGTAAGGAGTACTGAATATTTAAGTCCCTTAAACACTTCTTTGCCTCATCAAACGCCTTCCTCTTTCGAACCAGAGCTGGGGAAATGTCCTGGAATAACATGATCTTGGATCCTTTATAGATCATGGCTTGGGGATCTTTTCCAAGATTTCTGGAGGCTTCTAAGAGCATCTGCCTCTCCTTGTAGCTCTGCAGCCGGAACAGGACCGGGCAGGGACGCTGGTTTGAGCCGGACCTGCGTATTGCAACCCAGTAGGCCCATTCCACACTTACCTGGCCTGATCCAGCCTCCAGATCTAAAAGCTGTGGAAGCCACTGTTCAAGGAACACAGTAAGCTGGCCTTCCTCTTCCCATTCGGGAAGGTCCAGCAAACGAATATTTTTGCGACAACCTCGATTCTCGAGGTTGTCGATGTGATTCTCTAAGGTCCGGACTCGCTGACTCGGCGCTCAATTTCCTTGATGTCTCGGTCGTGCTTTTGCAGCGCAGCTGAGAGTGAGTCCCATCGGCTTTGGGATTCTTCAATAAAAGCATCGATCTTCACATCCAGTTTGGAGATGATTTCCACGAGGCTCGCCACCGTAGGTAAGTCCCCCGGGGCGGCTGCAGACGCCTCTGCTGCAGCTGGAGAGGGTGGGGGAGGGGTTCCTGCTTGCTGAGAACTGCGGGCTCCCTTCCCTTTAGTCATTTTTACTGGAGATTAAATTGTTTAAATTCAATACTAAACAACTAATTACATGAAGTAAAAACTATCTTAAATGATTTGGTGAGTGTAGTGGGGACGGGTGACCCACTTTGCCCAAGTCTTGGGAGGAGCACTGTAGACTCAGACTTGCTGGGTCGCCGCCATCCTGGATCCCCCACTGCTTATATTTAAGCTTTGTCCTCTGGTTCTGGACTCACCCATCAGCGGA
>NW_025153392.1:0-1410 GCF_004010195.1 Chiloscyllium plagiosum | reverse complement strand
GTGTCACAAAGATTGTAAAGAGCAGGCTCCCCTGACTGTGTCTGTATCACTGACCCTATAGAGAGTGGATTGAATGGATTCTAAAACTGAATTCTTCAATTTATCTCATCATTTAATGAGTTTCCCCATTCGAGTAAGAGGGTATTTTACCATGATCTTCAGCTGTTTCCTAAACTTAGTCTGGGTCACAACATATATACAAGTGTTTGTGCAGCAACTTAGGAGCTGGAGAATGAATCCGATATCTCCTGCAAAATAATGTAGATGTATGGCCCGATACCCCATCTGGCTCATGCGTTTCCATAGAGAGTATACCATAAACACTGACCATAACAGGATGAAATTCACTGAGATAACAAACAATAAAATGATGGACTTCCTCCGAGTCCCCATTTCCAGGTCACTGGAATTCTCCCCGAAGTCTCCTGCGGGTTTTGCTGGCCACTAAAATGTACCTGACACTTAAAGCATTGAGCAGCAGAATCATAACAAATGGCACTGCTGGGGTCAGGATATAATGAAGGCACTTGATTGTTCCCCAGGCTGGAGATGACAGAATATCAGCTGGTACTGAACAAAATCAGGGGAGATTTCTCAGCGTCTGCTGGCCACTAAAATGTACCTGACACTTAAAGCATTGAGCAGCAGAATCATAACAAATGGCACTGCTGGGGTCAGGATATAATGAAGGCACTCGAATGTTCCCCAGGCTGGAGATGACAGAATATCAGCTGGTACTGAACAAAACCAGGGGAGATTTCTCAGCGAATACTGAGATGTGAACATAAAGTACCAGAAAATGTTCTTCAAACCATTCAGCACAGTCACTGTTCCCAGAACCACAGCTGCTGTCTTCTCAGTACAAAATTTAATTTGCAGATTTGGGCAGCAAATGGCCACATATCGATCAAAGGTAAAAGTGACGGTAAACCAGACAGAACAGTCAGTGGCTGTAAAAAGGAAGACAGCGTGGATATTACAGATGGGGATAGCCCACAGGAAATATAACTCTCTCTTGTATATAATTAGAATGTGCCTCAACAGTGGGTCGAGGATAATAACCAGTATATCTGCTGCTGACATCACCACCAAGTATCACATAATACAGCTTTAAGGACCACACATTCCTTGCAACAGAATTATAATTGTTCTGATGTTTGCTGTGGGGAAGGAAAATAAACAGGAAAATTAATCAAGCTGGTAGAAAAGTTACCAATTACACAGAGTACATTGTGTGATTTCTGAGTCTGTCCCTGTTTCTGAAAATGTATTGAAGTATTTATACGCATTGTCATGTAATCTGCTGGATCCAAAAAAATCAGCCATTATTTAGAAACACAGAAAATGAGGAAATGCAGTTTGAGAGATGATGTGAAGATTGACACTATGCTGACAGATTATTAAACTGTA
>NW_025153391.1:0-1410 GCF_004010195.1 Chiloscyllium plagiosum | reverse complement strand
TTACTAACAAAAGTAAACAGCCCAGTGAACCCTGCGAATTACCAACAACAGCAAACAACCCAGTGAACCCTTTGAATTACTAACAACAGCAGACAGCCCAGTGAACCCTGTGAATTACTAACAACAGCAGACAGCCCAGTGAACCCTGTGAATTACAATTATCATTAAACTGCCCAGTGAACGCTGTGAATTACTAACAACAGCAAACAGCCCAGTGAACCCTGTGAGTTACTGGATTGGGGTCTTTGAGGACCTTTGCATCTTCTGGAACTCGGGCACCTGTCCTGCCTACGTCTGAATGTCTCACCTTGAAACCTTCTCTCTGCCCGAGTGTACCCTTTAACTTGTTCACAATTGCAACCACAACATCCAGCACCACTCTCCTTTCATTTAGTGTAGTTTACCTTAAAGGACAGACTGCAGGTCAGAACAGAGGGCTGGTTACACTTGTGCTGTTGCCGAATGATGCTGAGTCTCCCCCCGGCAAACAGCCCAGTGAACCCTGTGAATTACTAACAACAGCAAACAGCCCAGAGGCCCAGATCTAGGTAATGTTCTGGGGACTTGGCAGATGGTGGAATTTGAATGCAACTTGGAGTCTAATGATTTCGCTCCTTCATGGTATGCATTGCTTTTAATAGGTTTGCACGTCAATGAATCAGTTGGATCCATGGCTGATTTTCTGATGATGGTAATTCCTCCCAAAGCCTGTTCACCATCTACAAGGCACATTTCAGGAGTAGTTTGATGATGGGAAGGGAACTTCAGTTGTGCGTGACAGAATGTCTGGCCATAATGAAAGAAAAACAAAGTCTAAGTCTATTGACTGTGAATCCATTGTCAATTGTTGGAAAAACCCATCTGGGTCAGTCATGTCCTTTCGGGAAGGAATCTGCCATCCTTACCTGGTCTGGCCTACATGTGACTCCAGACCCACAGCGATGTGGTTGACTCCTAACTGCCCTCTGGGTAAATAGGGATGGGCAATAAATGCTGACCCAGCCAGCGACCACCCCATTCTGTGATTGACTACTGAGTGCCAAAGATTTGTCTGTGACATTGTTTGGATGTGTAGATTGCGATTAATAATTTATACATGCTGCTTCCGACAAAGGCAGGCAGCAATGATGCCTCTCAGTGCCATCACTCGGATGTTCCACGCATATCAATTGACGAGCTTATTTATTGACTTCTAGTTTCAGAAGCTTCTGTCATACCTGGAGTTTAGTGATATAAATGGAGGAAAATAAATTACAGGGACAGAAATTGATGCTGTCATTTTTGTTTTTGTTATTGTGCATCCAATCAGTGCCTGTCCCATACACACACAGTCACACATATTCACATGACACACTCTGTTTCACACACACACACTCCCACACACACAGACACACACACACTCTCTCATAC
>NW_025153390.1:0-1410 GCF_004010195.1 Chiloscyllium plagiosum | reverse complement strand
AATGAATGTATAACGTGAATAGTTGTGGTCCCATTTCTTTAGCTAGAGCGTAGGTAGTCTGTGGAACTCATTGCTGCAGAGGGCACTGGAGACAAAGTCATTGAAGGTATTTAAGACCCCCATCCTTTTAATTTCCATCAAGTACAGATCCAGAGTCCTCAACCGCTCCTCCTATGACAAGCCCTTTATCCGCAGGAATGAATGTATAACATGAATAGTTGTGGTCCCATTTCTTTAGCTAGAGGGTAGGTAGTCTGTGGAACTCATTGCTGCAGTGGGCACTGGAGACAAAGTCATTGAAGGTATTTAAGACAGAGATAGGCTCTTGTTTAGTAAAGGGATCAAGGGTTAGTGGGAGAAGGAAGTAGAATGGTGTTGAGAAACATATCAGCCATGGGTGAATAGCCTGATTCTATTCCTATATCTTATGGTCTTAAGGAGCATCCATGCTTTCACTTTTCCGTAACAAGAGCATCAAACTTTACAGAACTTCAGGGATCACTGAAAGTTTGAACTGAATTAGTTTTATTGTCACATGTACTCAAATGAGCGCGGCGAAAAGTTTATATATGTCGCCCCATGCAGAACTGTCTTATGTACAAAGATACCCAGGTAAAGCTTTTTAGTTACAAGATCTTAGAAAAGTAGAGAAATAAAAAGTCCAGCATTGCAGAAATAAAAATTCAGACCCTCACGCTTCCAACCCAGATCACGTTGACACCCTGCCTCCAGTCCATACCAGGCCTTGGCTCCAGAGCATGCCAGCCTTCACCTCAAGGATTATGAGGCTGGGAGATCACTCTGGAATCAAATTGAGACCGGGAGACCATGCAGAGCCCAAGCCAGGCTGAAGGACTGCCAGGTACTGCCAGAAGACAACCTCGCCACACTGGGATGTCATCATGTGTGGCCGCTATGCCAGACTGGGAGGCTGTTACAGGAGGTGGGTATGCCAGGCTGAAAGGACCCCTTGTCATGTCTACGTGGGGCCAGGAGCCGTTGGAGACCAGTGGTTGACCGGAGTTTCCAACCAAGATGGTGACATGGAATATGGAACAGTACAGCACAGTACAGGCCCCTCAGCCCATGATGTTGTGACAAGCATTTATCTTAATCTAAGATCAACCTAACTGACACACCCTCAATTTACTGCCATCCATGTGTTTGCCCAGCAGTCACTTAAATGTCCCAAATGTCTCTGACTCTACTGCCACTGCTGGCAGTACATTCCACACTCCCACCACTCTCTGTGTAAAGAACCTACCTCTGACATCTCCCCTATCCTTCCTCCAATCCTCTTAAAATTATGACCCCTCATGACAGCCATTTTTTCCCCGGGGGAAAAATCTCTGGCTATCTACTCTGTCTATGCCTCCTATTACCTTGTACACTGGGAGAAAGTGAGGACTG
>NW_025153389.1:0-1410 GCF_004010195.1 Chiloscyllium plagiosum | reverse complement strand
TGCTGAGGGAGTGCTGCACTGTTGGAGATACCCTGTTTTTGAGTAAGTCTGTCCTGTGGAGTGGATGTGAAAGATTCCAGGGCTACACTGTGGAAGAATTAGTTTTCCCTGGAGTCTGATTATTTTCCACCAACCAACATCACTGAAAGAAATGATTCAAGCCATTGTCCCATTGCTGTCAGGAGAAGGTATCCAACCTGGGAACCTGAGCACTTCAGTTGCTGGTGGACAACCGTTCGGACAGAGCACCTCATTGAACCGGACCCCGTGTTTGCACTGATTCTCCATTTGCCTTCTTCCCTTGTGGGATCGCTCTGTGCCAGAAGTGCAGCCAGCCCTCCCTGAGTTGCCGTGCGGCAGCCCGCCAGCCCTCAGCCGCACTCCACTGGAGTGCCGAGGAGGAGCAGAAAACGACGAGGGGGTTGAGGAAGGCGCTGGGGGCAGCGGCGAGCAGGGCCTCCCTCCTCCATCTCACGCTCCCTCCCAGGGCAGATGCCAACTGGGCAGCGTTGAAGGGTGTGTAGCAGGCCACGAATACGGCCAAGGTCGCTGCCGTCGCCCGCAGAGCCCTGCACTTCTCCCGGCCAGGCAGGCCACTCCGGTGCAGCTTGTGGAAGCAGCCAAGGTAGGCGAGGGAGGTGAGCGCCAACGGCACCAGGAACAGGACCACGGTTGGCTCCAGCCTCAGCATGGCGTCCAGCTGGCCCCGGGAGAAGCCGGCACAGCCCACTGAAACATCGTTAGCACAGTTGGTCGGTACATTGCTGGCACAGCAGATCAATGCATTGTTGGCACAGCTCATTGATGCATTGTTGGCACAGCTGATCGTGGTGTTGTTAGCACCCAGGCCTTGCAAGTCTCTGGTCTCCGTCAGGAAGATGAGGTAGACGTGAGCTGCCGCAGTGATCCACAGGACGATGCAGATGACTCGGGAGTAACGGGGGCTCTTGTACGCTGCGTAACGGATAGGGAAGGCGACACTCAGGTACCTGCCCATGGCCAGCACAGTAAGGAACAGAATGCTGGTGTAGATGAGGCCCAGGTAGAGAGCATGGTAGATGGGGCAAAAGACCTCTGGCAATGCTCCCTGGCCCCACACGATCTCCGCCATTTTGAGGGGCAGAAGCATACTGAAGATTCCATCGGAGATGCTGAGGTTGACCATGTAGATGACGTTCGGTGTTGGTTTGCGCCTCAGTTCCCTGATGAACACACAGAGTGCCACCACATTGGAGGGAGCTGCCACACTGAAAGTGATGCAGAAAACCACCAGCGACAGGATATCAAGTGGGCACAGCACCGTCATGATGGGTCACATCACCTGTGAGGAATGGCACCATTAGTCAGCCCCTCGGAGTGGGCAAACAGCCCTGAATGAGTATCACCCTACCCTCCAACCACGCACTTTAG
>NW_025153388.1:0-1410 GCF_004010195.1 Chiloscyllium plagiosum | reverse complement strand
GATAGGGTAAATAGACAAGGTCTTTCCCTGGGGTGGGGGAGGGTTTAGGGTGAGAGGAGAAAGATAAAAGATACCTAAGGGGCAACTTTTTCACGCAGAGGGTGGTATGGAATGAGCTGCCAGGGAAATGATGGAAGCTGGTACAGTGGCTCAGTGGTTAGCACTGCTGCCTCACAGCACCAGGGTCCCAGGTTCGATTCCAGCCTCGGGTGACTGACTGTGTGGAGTTTGCACATTCTCCCCGTGTCTGCGTGTGTTTCCTCTGGGTGCTCCGGTTTCCTCCCACAGTCACAAAGATGTGCAGGTCAGGTGAACTGGCCACGCTACATTGCCCATAGTGTTAGGTGCATTAGTCAGAGGGAAATGAGTCTGGGTGGGTTACTCTTCGGAGGGTCGGTGTGGACTGGTTGGGCCGAAGAGCCTGTTTTCACACTGTAGGGAAACTAATATAATCTAATCTAAAAGGCATCTGAGGGAGGATATTCCCCGGAAATACATCCAGGGAAGTTATTTGGGTGGAACTGAGAAATAAGAAAGGGATGATCACCTTATTGAGATTGTATTACAGACCCCCTAATCGTCAGAGGGAAATTGAGAAACAAATTTGTAAGGAGATCTCGGTTATCTGTAAGAATAATAGGGTGGTTATGGTAGGTCTCATTGTACGCGGAGGTAACCTTCTTCACTGTCGAATACACGACAAACTGAGTGACCTTACCTCCTATATTCTCATCCAAGTCATTCAAAGATCTGGCATGGGCAGGATGGTCAGACACTAAATACAGAGGGACTGTGCGAAATTGGATATGGGGGGGTGGGGGTGGGGAATACATCAGGATTAGTATGCGAAGTTTTTGTCTCCTTACCTCAGGAAGAATGTTCTTGCCATTGAGAGGGTGTGCAGACTTGTTCCTAGGAGGGTGAGATAGTCCTATGAAGAGAGATTGTGCCAATTGGACCTGAATTCTTTAGAGTTTCAAAGACTCAGAGATGATCTCCCTCCTCCTCTAACCTAGTAATAAGGTAACGTTCATTCTAAACTTCCTCTATTGAATATAAGTTTGTTATTAATTTTATAGCAACTTGAACTAAGCTTTCTACTTTAGTACTGAGTGGGTGTTCAGATAAGCCGGGTATGGATGCTAGGGCAGTTGCTTGCTCCTCCTGCAGAATGTGGCAGGTGGGAGACATGGCACACTCTCCGCTGGCGACATCTGCGGGAAGTGCACCCAACTCCAGCTCCTTGAAAACCGTGTTAGGGAATTGGAGCTGGAGCTGGATGAACTACGGATCATTCGGGAGGCTGAGGGGGTAATTGAGAGGAGTTACCGGCAGTTGGTCACTCCTAAGGCTCAGGACAAGGATGGATGGGTTACAATCAACGAGGTAAAAACAATGACTGCAGATGCT
>NW_025153387.1:0-1410 GCF_004010195.1 Chiloscyllium plagiosum | reverse complement strand
ACATGCAGCACGTGATTTGAAAATTTAAAAAAAATGACACTTTTTCTTGCAAAGAGTATTCTGTCTGATCTTAAGGATGAGTTACTGAATCTGTACAGGCCGTTGCTGAGACGACATCTGACGTACTGTATGTAGTTGTAACTCCACTGACTTGAAAAACAAATTGCTTTTGAAACTTTTCAAATTTGTTTCTCTTTACTTGTTCTTGGGATGAAGACATTATGTTATAAACTATTAGAAGTTTAGGCCTGAGAATGCGAAATGTTCTTGTGGACCATATATAATTTTGAGCTGGTGAATACCTGATGAATATTTTATCTTTTATGGGAGAATAAGACTTAGTTTCTAATTTAAGAATAAGAGGCATTCTTGGAAATGCAGATGTCGCGAAGATATTACAAGTTGTATTATAAAACTACAGGGGAACATATAAAGACATCTTCAAATCTAGTGGCACTATTTGTTCCGAAAGAAATGGTTGGGTGTCCAACATCAACAGTGATGTACCTACATGCAGCAGGAAATGTGCTGGAGTCGGACAGTTCAATCACTGTTCAAAGAGACCTCATTTGGTCCAGTTTGGGGCCGTATAACGTTATTACGTGATTCAACTCAGAGAAGGAGAAATTGTAGCCTTCATGAGAAGAAACGGCCTATTGCTCCCTCTCCCTCCGCGTTCCTCCTCTCAGCAACGTGTTTGAGCTGAGAACTCCTCACTCATGTTTCCTTTTGTCACGGGTTCAATTAATACCTAGTCAAAGTTCTTTCAAGTTAACGCTCTGCAGAGATTTTATTTTTCAGTTTGTCATCGAATGTGTGCATTATTCAATATTTTTCGAAAGGGAAACATCGGTGCACAGGTTTACAATATCCAAACTGTGTCATGTATCTTTCCATTATTGTTTGAGTAGCATTTTTGCGTCATAAAATTGCTAATTTTAGCAGATTAAAAAATCCTGCCTGACTTGTTCCTAACACTAACCCAGTCTGAGACCTATATTGTTGGTCTTATCACCAACCTGGGTCTATTAACATTTGCAGTGAGCAGCGGAAGCATGGAACGAGGAAAGGGAATAATCTCCTGAATTATAGATCAGTGAGCCTGACGTCATTGGTGGCCATGTTTTTGGAGAGCATTGAGAGTGGTAGGATTTACATGCATTTGCAAATGCAACACCTGAAGAAGGATAATCAACATGGCTTTGTGCATGTGAAATGATTTCTAACAAAGTTGATTGCCTTTTGTAGAGGTGACAAGGACAATGGTGATGGTAGTGTGGTAGATGCTGTTCATATAGACTTCAGCAAAGCATTCGACAGGATTCCGCATGGCAGACAAGTTAGTAAGGTTGGGTCATTAATAGATCCAAGATAAGCTAGCCAATTCACTACAAAAGTAGCGTGAAGATA
>NW_025153386.1:0-1410 GCF_004010195.1 Chiloscyllium plagiosum | reverse complement strand
TGGTGAGTCCGGGAACAGCGAGGACAGTGAGTCCGGGAACACCGAGGGCAGTGGGTCCAGGGAACAGCGAGGGCAGTGAGTCCAGGGAACAGCGAGGGCAGTGTGTCCCGGAAACAGCGAGGGCAGTCAGTCCTGCGATCAGTGAGGGTGGTGAGTCCGTGAACAGCGAGGGCAGTGAGTCCGGGAACAGCGTGGGCTGTGAGTCCTGGGAACAGCGAGGGCAGTGAGTCGGGTGCAGTGAGGGAAGCGAGTCCAGGTAACAGCGAGGGCAGCGAGTCCCAGGAACAGTGAGGGCAGTGTGTCCCAGGAACAGTGAGGGCAGTGAGTCCGGGCACAGTGAGGGCAGTGAGTCCGGGAACTATGAGGGCAGTATTAGATTAGATTACTTACAGTATAGAAACAGGCCCTTCGGCCCAACAAGTCCACACCGACCCGCCAAAGCACAAACCACCCATACCCTTTACGTACCCCTTACCTAACACTATGGACAATTTAGCATGGCCAATTCACCTGACCTGCACATCTTTTGGACTGTGGGAGCAAACCGGAGCACACGGAGGAAACACACGCAGGCACGGGGAGAACGTCCAAACTCCACACAGTCAGTCGCCTGAGGCGGGAATTGAACCCGGGTCTCTGGCGCTGTGAGGCAGCAGTGCTAACCACTGTGCCAGGAACAGCCAGGGCAGTGAGTCCGGAAGCAGCCAGGGCTGTGAGTCCGGGAACAGCGAGGGCAGTGAGTCCAGGGAACAGCGAGGGCAGTGAGTCTGGGAACAGCGAGGGCAGTGACTTCGGGAACAGCGAGGGCAGTGAGTCCCGGGGACAGTGAGGGCAGTGAGTCCAGGGAACAACGAGGGTAGTGAGTCCATGGAACAGTGAGGGCAGTGAGTCCGGGAACAGTGAGGGCAGTGAGTTCAGGAACAGCGAGGGCAGTGACTTCGGGAACAGCGAGGGCAGTGAGTCCAGGGAACAACGAGGGTAGTGAGTCCAGGGAACAGTGAGGGCAGTGAGTCCGGGTACAGTGAGGGCAGTGAGTCTGGGAACAGTGTGGGCAGTGAGAACTGGGAACAGTGAGGTCAGTGAGTCCAGGAGCAGCGAGGGCAGTGAGTCCGAGAGCAGCTAGGGCAGTGAGTCCGGGAACAGTGAGGGCAGTGAGTCCGGGAGCAGCCAGGGCAGTGAGTCCAGGGAACAGTGAGGGCAGTGCATCCAGGGAACAGTGAGGGCAGTGCGTCCAGGGAACAGTGAAGGCAGTGCGTCCCGGGAACTGTGAGGGCACTGAGTCTGGGAACTATGAGGGCAGCGAGAACTGAGGGCAGTGAGTGCGGGAACAGCGAGGGTCGAGAGTCCAGAAACAGTGAGGGCAGTGAGTCCGGGAAAAGCGAGGGCAGTTTGTCCCGGAAACAGCGACGG
>NW_025153385.1:0-1410 GCF_004010195.1 Chiloscyllium plagiosum | reverse complement strand
CACACTGTAAGTAATCTAATCTAATCTAATCTTATCTCTCTGAAACACACTGTAATACTTGCTTTCTCTCTCTGACTATCTGAGACACCCTGTCGCTCTCTGAGACACACTGTGACATTTTTTGACACTCTCTCACACTCTCTGAGACATACGGTGTCTTTCTCTGACTCTCTCTGAGACACAATGTGACTCTCTCTGACACACTGAGATACACTGTGACGCTCTCTGACACTCTGAGAAACACTGTGACACTCTCTGACAGACTGTGACAATTTGTGAGACACACAATGACACTCTCTGACAAACGTTGACATTTTCTGCAACACTGCGACACTCTCTGAGCCACACTGTGACACTCTCTGAGATAGACTGTGACACTCACTGACTCTCTCTGAGGCACAGTAGAACATACTATGATACTCTCTGACTCTCTCTGACACTCTCTTAGACACACTGTGACACTCTCTGAGACACACTGTGATACGGTCTGACTCTCTATGACACTCTCTGAGGCACAGTATGACATACAGTGACACTCTCTGACTCACTCTGACACTCTCTGAGACACACTGTGACACTCTCACAGACTGTGACCCTCTCTGAGCCAAATGCTGACACTCTCTGAGACACGGTATGACATACTGTGACACTTTCTGACTCTGTCTTACACACTCTGAAATACAATGTAACATTCTCTGACAGACTGTCACAATGTGACACTCTCTGAGACAAACTGAATCTTTCTAAATCTCTCTGACAGTGCATTTCAGAGAATGTCAGAGAGTATCACAGTGTATTTCAGAGAATGTCAGAGAGTGTCACAGTGTGTCTCAGAGAGTGTCACAGTCTGACACTGTCACTCAGAGTGTGTTTCAGTGTGTCACAGTCTGTCAGAGAGTGTCACAGGGCACCTCAGAGAGAGTCAGAGAGTGTCACAGTGTGTCTCAGAGATTCAGGGAGAGTCAGAAAGTATCACAATCTGTCAGTGAGTGTCACACTCTCTGAGACAAACTGTGATGACACACTCTGGCACTCTCTGACAGACTGTGACAATTTCTGAGACACACAATGACACTTTCTGACCTACTGTCACACTCTCTGACACACGATGACATTTTCTGCGACACTGCGACAGTCTCTGAGATACACTGTGGCACTTTCATTCTCTCTCTATCTACCTGAGACACACTGTGATACTCTCTGAGATAGACTATGACACTGTCTGACTCTCTCTGAGACACACTGTGACACTCTCTGACTCTCTCTGAGGCCCGCTGTGACACTCTCTGATTGACTGTCACACACTGAAACACTATCTGACTTTCTCTGCCACTCTGAGACACACTGTGACACTCTCTGACATTCTCTGAAACAACCTGTGACACTCTCTGACAGACTGTGACACAATGA
>NW_025153384.1:0-1410 GCF_004010195.1 Chiloscyllium plagiosum | reverse complement strand
GGAAGGGGGACAAGGAGTGGAGTCAGCACTGTGTCCTGTCGGGGAGGGGCACATGGAGTGGAGTTTGCACTGGGCCCTTTGGGGGAGGGGGACAAGGACTGGAGTCAGCACTGGATCCTGTTGAGGAGGAGGATGTTGTGGGGAGTCAGCACTGGACCCTGTGGTGGAGGGGCACAAGGAGTGGAGCCAACACTGTGGGGGAGGGGCATGGGGAGTGGAGCCAACACTGGGCTCTGTGGGAGAGGAGCACAGGGGGTGGAGCCAACATTGGGCCCTGTGGGGGAGGAGCACAGGGGATGGAGCCAACATTGGGCCCTGTGGGGGAGGAGCACAGGGGGTGGAGCCAACATTGGGCCCTGTGGGGAGGGGCATGGAGAGTGGAGCCAACACTGGGCCCTGTGGGGTAGGGGCACGGGGAGTGGAGCCAACACTGGGCCCTGTAGGGGAGGGGCATGGAGAGTGGAGCCAACACTGGGCCCTGTGGGGGAGGGGTTCAGGGAGTGGAGCCAATACTGGACCCTGTGGGGGAGGGGCATGGAGAGTGGAGCCAACACTGGGCCCTGTGGGGGAGGGGCACGGAGAGTGGAGCCAACACTGGGCCCTGTGGGGGAGGGGCTCAGGGAGTGGAGCCAACACTGGGCCCTGTGGGGAAGGGGCATGGGGAGTGGAGCCAACACTGGGCCCTGTGGGGGAGGAGCACGGGGAGTGGAGCCAACACTGGACCCTGTACCTTTATCCCAGTGGCCAACATTTGTACTCACTGCTCCGTGCCCCTCCCCCACAGGGTCCAGTGCTGACTCCACTCCCAGTGTCTGTCCCTCACACAGTTCAGAGTGGCACAGTGGCTCAGTGGTTAGCACTGCTGACTCACAGTTCCAAGGCCCTGGGTTCAATTCCAGCCTCGGGCGACTCTCTGTGTGGAGTTTGCACATTCGCCCTGTGTCTATGTGGGTCCCCTCCAGGTGCTCTGGTTTCCTCCACAGTCCAAAGATATGCAGGTTTGGGGAATTGGCCATGCTAAAGTGTTCAGGGATGTGTTGGTTAGGTGCATTAGTGAGAAGTAAATGGAGACCAATAGGGAGGGGAATGGTCTGGCTGGGTTACTCTTCAGAGGGTCAGTGTGGACTTGTTGGACAAAATGGCCTGTTTCCACACTGTCGAGTTTCTATGATTTGAGGATTTGGAGGCCTACCCCCTGGAGGAAAATGAGCAGGGTTGTTGTCAGAGGTGATTCAGTAATAAGGGGAACAGATAGATGGTCCTGGGGCTGTAAACCAGACTCCAGGATGGTATGTTGCCTCCCGGCTGCTCGGGTGAAGGATGTCTCAGTGTGGCTGCAGGACATTCTGAAGTGAGAGGGTGAACAGCCAGTGGCCATGGTAGACATTGGTGCCGATGACATGGGTAAGA
>NW_025153383.1:0-1410 GCF_004010195.1 Chiloscyllium plagiosum | reverse complement strand
TATTCAGCCTCTCCCTATAACTCAAACCGTCCAACCCTGGCAATCTTTTCTGTACCCTTTCAAGTTCACAACATTCTTCCTATAGCAGGGAGACCAGAACTGCACACAATATTCCAACAGTGGCCTAACCATTGTCCCATACAGCAGTAACATGACCTCCCAACTCCAATACTCAATGCACTAACCAATAAAGAAAAGTATATCAAACGGCTTCTTCACTATCTTATCTACCTGTGACTCCACTTTTAAGGAACTATGAATCTGCATTGCAAGGTCTCTTTGTTCACTCCCCAGGATCTTATCATTAAGTGTATAAGTCATGTGCTCATTTGCCTTTCCAAAATGGAGCACCTCACATTTATCTCAAGTAAACTCCATCTGCTACACCTTGGCACATTGGCCCATCTGACCAAGATCCTGTTGTATTCTGAGGTAACCTTCTTCATTCTCCACTACATCTGCAATTTTCGTGTCATCTGCAAATTTACTAACCATACTTCCTATGTTCACATCCAAATCATTTATATAAATAACACAAAATAGTGAATCCAGCACTGACCCTTGTGTCGCATTGCTGATCACATGCCTCCAGTCTGAAAAGCAACCCTCCACTACCACCCTCTGTTTTCTACCTTTTGAGCCAGTTCTGTATCCAAACAGCTAGTTCTCCTAGTATTCCAGGTATTAATATTAAAGAAAGAGTCATTATGAAATGACAGGTGCCCTGAACCACACCACAAGAAATAGCATCAGGTGTATCCTTTGAATTGTATCATTTTCATTTTCTCTTATGTCTTTTCAATTGTCTTCAGGTATTGATCTATTATAAAGAAGCATTCACCCTTGACTGGGACATTATGGCATCTGAGAAAATTGTACCAATCATAGGGGCACATCTGAGATATCTTCACGTATGAATGAGCCATAATTCACAAATAACTTCTGAAACTTTTTCATAAAAGGATTAAAATCTTGTCATGCATCCCATGCGGAACCTTCCCTTGCTGCAGCAAGAGATGTAAAACCTATGCCCACGTCTCCCACTCACCTCCATCCAAGGGCCCAAAGGTTCTTTTCACATCCAGCAGAGATTTTCCTGCACATCCACCCACCTCATCTGCTGCGTCCATTGATCTCAATGTGGTCTCCTCTACAGTGAGGATGCCAACTCACAGAGCATTTCAGGGAACATCGCTGGAACACACACACACACACACCACAAACCCTACTGCCCTGTGGCTGACCACTTCAATTCCCACTCCTACTCCTCTAAGGACATACAATTCCTGGGCCTCCTCTAAAACCAAATCCAAGCCACCCAATGACGCTTCATCTTCTGCCTTGGGATCCTTCAACCACTTGGCATCAACATCAACTTCATTGGTTTCCAAATCTCCCCTTCCTCCATCT
>NW_025153382.1:421-1410 GCF_004010195.1 Chiloscyllium plagiosum | reverse complement strand
TATCCTTTCCAGTGAATGCACAAAATTAGCCTTGTACAACTGACCAAATACTGGGGTAATAAAAATGCCTAAATATAAGAAACCCTCCAGGGACCAACGAAAGGGAAAAAGGGATCCGTACACTAAGTGGAGTATCATAGCAAGGCCACCCATTGGCGTAGCCTCCGATTTTGAAAAATTAATTTTATAGCCTGAGAATGCGCTAAATGTATTAATAACTTGGATTAAGCAAGGTACGGACATCAGAGGATTACTGGGGAATAGAAGAACATCATCTGCATAAAGGGTAATTTTATGTTTACCTGTACCAATCCTCGGGACCATTATATTAGGATCCGCCCGTATAGCTTCTGCTAGTGGTTCAATTATCAGCATAAATAACAATGGCGAGAGGGGACATCCCTGACGGCAGCCCCTACCCACACTGAAGCTATCCGAACCTAATCTGTTGGTAACCACAACTGCTTTGGGATCACTGTACAATGTTGAGACCCATTTGGTAAACACCTTTCCAACGCCAAACCTTTCCAATGTGTAAAACAAATATGACCATTCAACCCTATCAAATGCCTTTTCCCCGTCTAATGAAACTACTACTCCTGGTATCTTTCCCTGATGGCAGGCTTGAATCATATTCAAAACCCTTCTAATATTATTGGATGATCTACGGCCCTTAATAAACCCCATCTGATCCTCCTTTATAATATGTGGCAGTACCCTTTCTAGTCTCAATGCTAACGTTTTAGAAAGGATTTAAAAATCTACATTTAGCAAGGATATTGGTCTGTATGACGTACAATCTTCTGGACCTTTCCTTTTTTAAGGATAAGAGAGATATTTGCCTCTTTCAGCGAAGGCGGGAGACAACACTGACTATATGCAAAGTTATACATGTCCATAAGTGGACCAGCCAATATTTCTGTAAATTCTTTATAGAATTCAGCTTGAAAACCATCTGGGCCAGGTGCCTTACCGCTCTGAAGTTGCCT
>NW_025153382.1:0-414 GCF_004010195.1 Chiloscyllium plagiosum | reverse complement strand
CTGCGATTTATATAAATCAGAATAAAATTTTCTAAAGATTGCATTAATCTTTTTATGATCATGAGTCAGAATACCCATACTTTCCTTGATAGACGTAATAGTTTGAGGGGCCTTTTTTTTCTTTGCAAGAAATGCTAAGTATCGACCCCGGTTTGTCGCCAAATTCATATAACCTTTGTTTTGCAAATAATATTTCCCTCTTAGCCGTTTGGGTAAGCGTAGCGTTTAGAGCTGTCCAAAGGGCCGTAATCCTTTGCAATTTAATAATAGGTCTATCAGCGTATGCTGTTTCAGCTGCTTTTAAGCGAGCTTTGAGCAGACGCTGTTGTTCTCCCTTTAATTTTTTCTGGGTCGCTGAGTAGGAGATGATCAAACCTCGCTCGTAAGCTTTGATGGTCTCCCATATCATTGATG
>NW_025153381.1:0-1410 GCF_004010195.1 Chiloscyllium plagiosum | reverse complement strand
CATGAATGCAGCATTCCAGACAGCTGTTGAAATGAACATTCATTTCATTTGCCGGCACACAGACGAACGAGCAGCTCTGACCTTCATTAATGAAAGAATAATTGTCCAAGTGAATGAATAAACATCAGGTGCAGGATACAGCTCAGTTAATTCCCTAAGTAGGTATCGGGAAAACAGATTGGGGTCGTTTGTCAGAATTCATTATTATTTTAAAGCTACTCAAAACACAAAAGATAGTTCTAATTACAAATTGTTTAGAATCATAGTGTTAATTTGCAGCATAAAATAAATACATATTCCCAATACTTAAATATGATTTTATCGATAAGCATTATGATTAGAAGTGACGTTAACTCGCTTTAGGTAATAAATTCAAGTTAGGTGGTTCACTGCCCATTAATAACAAAGTCCTGACGGTAAAGGTGGATGCAGGATTTTACACTGTTTCACTAACTTTATAATACAATTACTAATCTTACAACAAATAAGTCAAAATTTACTTTATTTTGTATTTCTTTGTGCATGTATACTTCGGACAGTGGAAAATATGAGGAATAATTGACTGCGATAAAAAGTGCAACGATTAATAGAAAAGAAAATGTCCCTACAGTTAAGACAGCCTGAAAGTTCCGAAAATTTGTAGCAAATAACTGTGAAATCCGAATGAATAAGATGAATCTAAAGATGCAAATGCCTGGAGTTTATCGGAACTGTTAAACAACATGAAACGTAAGGAATCCAGGACTAGTCTTTAGGTGAATAGATGTATTACAGGATTGGCTATCTGTATGAGGAGGGAAGGGCTGTAAGGACAGTGCATATGACCATGTAATACAAAAAGTGTATAATGATACTTTACACGTTACAGTATGTCATGGACCTCCCTTCTGAGGTTCGCCTCGGGGGGTGATACCTGTATTAACTGGTTGCAGCAGGAGTAAACATCCTCCACTTGTCTGAACTCTGCCTGCCTCCTGAGTCTTCATTCCCTGTCAGGGGAAAATACTCCTACAGCTATGATGTAATTTCAATTCATCACAAGCATTTATTGTGTGTACAATCATTATGTTCAGTGATATAATTTTCATGATAAAATGATTACAAGTTTGCTTTTGTTGCGTGCAAAAAGGCAAACGAGGTACATGCATTTGTTTCTTAATTTAACTCTAAATTTTAAATTACTGAAAAGATACAATGGGGAAAAGTGAACTTATCTTCAGCTCAATTGTCACGATAAATGGCTTTCATTTTTCCAAATCATATAACTTCTAAAATGACTTTGATTTTAATTTCATTATAAGAATAAAATACTGCTTTGTAAATGTTGAGATCTTTCCCTTTTTTTCTTGCAACATTAGTTGTCAATGAAACAGAAGAACACATTTATGAGAATTCTTTTCTGGACCAAAT
>NW_025153380.1:0-1410 GCF_004010195.1 Chiloscyllium plagiosum | reverse complement strand
AATCAGTGACAGGGATTGAATCTCAGTCAGTGACAGGGATTGAGCGTCAGTCAGTGACAATGATTGACGTCCGTCAGTGACAGGGATTGACCCTCCGTCAGTGACAGGAAATAAATCGCAGTCAGTGACAGGGATTGATCCTCAGTCAGTGACAGGGTTTGACCCTCAGTCAGTGACAGGAATTAAATCTCAGTCAGTGACAGGGATTGACCCTCAGTCAGTGACTGGGATTGAACCTCAGTCAGTGACAGGGATTTAGCCTGAGTCAGTGACAGGGGTTGAACCTCAGTCAGTGACAGGGATTGAGCCTCAGTCAGTGACAGCGATTGAACCTCAGTCAGTGACAATGATTGACGCTCAGTCAGTGACAGTGATTGAACGTCTGTCAGTGAAAGGGATAGAATCTCAGTCATTGACAGGGATTGAACCTCAGTCAGTGACAGGGATTGACCCTCCGTCAGTGACAGGGTTTGAACCTCAGTCAGTGACAGTTGTTTACTCTCAGTCAGTGACAGTGACTGAATCTCAATCAGTGACATGGATTGACCCTCAGTCAGTGACAGTAATTGAATCGCTGTCAGTGACAGGGATTGAACCTCAGTCAGTGACAGGGATTGACCCTCAGTGAGTGACAGGGATTGAATCTCAATCAGTGACAGGGATTGACCCTCAGTCAGTGACAGGAATTGAATCGCTGTCAGTGACAGGGATTGAACCTCAGTCAGTGACAGGGATTTACCCACAGTCAGTGAAAGGGATTGAACCTCAGTCAGTGACAGGGATTGAATCTCAGTTCGTGACAGGGATTGATCCTTCGTCAATGACAGGGATTGAACCTCAGTCAGCGACAGGGATTGAATCTCAGTTCGTGACAGGGACTAAACTTCAGTCAGTGACAGGGATTGAACCTCAGTCAATGACAGGGATTGAATCTCAGTCAGTGACAGGGATTGATCCTTCGTCAATGACAGGGGTTGAACCTCAGTCAGTGACAGGGATTGAATCTCAGTTCGTGACAGGGACTAAACTTCAGTCAGTGACAGGGATTGAACCTCAGTCAATGACAGGGATTGAATCTCAGTCAGTGACAGGGATTGATCTTTCGTCAATGACAGGGATTGAATCTCAGACAGTGACAGTTGTTTACCCTCAGTCAGTGACAGTGAGTGAATATCAGTAAGTGACAGGGATTGATCCTCCGTCAGTGACAGGGATTGAACCTCAGCCATTGAGAGGGATAGAATCTCAGTCATTGACAGGGATTGAACCTCAGTCAGTGACAGGGATTGACCCTCAGTCAGTGACAGGGATTGAACCTTAGTCAGTGACAGGGATTGCATCTCAGTCATTCACAGGGATTGAACCTCAGCCAGTGACTTGGTTTGAACCTCAGTCAGTGACAGGGATTGA
>NW_025153379.1:0-1410 GCF_004010195.1 Chiloscyllium plagiosum | reverse complement strand
GTGGTGTGGGTCTGGAAGGCACAGCCTGGGAGGTTAGTTGAGGTGGGAAATCACAAAAACTTTAAAAAGTACTTGGGTGAGCAGTTGAAATGTCATAACATTCAATCTATTATCATTGTGTTAGAAAGTGGGACTGGTGTAGGTTTAGTGTAGTTTGGCTGGTATGCAGTTAATGGGCTGAAGGGCCTCTTCTGTACTGTGTGATTTTATGATTCTGTTGCATGCAATTTTGGTCTCCTTATCTGAAGAAGGATGTTCTGGCTGTGGAGGGAGGGCAGCGAAGGTTTACCAGACTGATTCCTGAGATGACAGCACTTGGATCTGATGAGAAACTGGATCAGTGAGGACTATATTCACTGGAGGTTAGAAGATTGAAAGGAATCACATTGAAACCTTTAAAATGTGAACAAGACAAACCGGAGAAACACAGGAAAGATGTTCCTGATGACTGGGGAATCCAGAACCAGGAATTACAGTTTAAAGAAAAGGAAAAGGCCATTTCAGACTGAGATGAGGAGACATTTCTTTAGCCAGAGAGTGGGAAGCTAGTGGGATATTCTGTCACAGGAAGCACTTGAGCCCAAAACATTCAATGTTTTCAACAAGAGGATAGATATAGTTCTTAGGATGAAAGGGATTAAAAGTTATGGGGAAGAAAGTGGGAACAGGGACTAAGTTGGATGATCACGGTCTGCAAGGTGAGTGGAAGTGGATTCAACAGCAACTTTCAAAAGGGCCTTTGGAGAAATAGCTGAAAAGGAAGCAATTGCAGAGTTATACAGGAAGGGCTGGGTAAATGGGACACATTGGACTAGTTTGACTAACAGTCCCAATAGGCCCAGTGACCTCTGTGCTGTATAAGATCTTATACACACTTAGTCTCATCTTTACACAAAGACTGGGAGAAACAGACAACCCAGTTTACAGAAAAGTGTTTTCTCAAGCAAAATGCACACAGTGTCCAAATGTGGCTTTGCCAATGCCTTGTACAGCTGTAACATGATGTCCCAGCTCCTGTACTCCCTGCTTTGACCAGTGAAGGTGAGCATGTCAAATACCTTCTTCACCATCCTGTCTACCTGTGGCCCCACTTTCAAGGAACTATGTACCTGTACCCCTCAGTCTCTCTGTTCAACAACACTCCCCAAGGCTCTACCATTAATTGTGTAATTCCTGCCCTGGTTGGTGTTACCAAAATGCAATTCCTTGCAGTTATCAACATTAAACTCCATCTGGATTTCTTGACCCACTGGCCCAGTTGATGAAGATGACATTGCACTCTTAGATAACCTTCTTCCCTGTCCACGATGCCAACAATTTTAATGTCAGCCACAAACTTACTGACCATTCCTGCTATTTTCTCATCCACATTCTTCTTATAAATGATGAACAACAGTGGATCCAGGATCG
>NW_025153378.1:0-1410 GCF_004010195.1 Chiloscyllium plagiosum | reverse complement strand
GATTGACCCTCAGTCAGTGACAGGGATTGTATCTAAGTTTGTGACAGGAATTGAACCTCAGTCAGTGACAGGGATTGAATCTCAGTTAGTGACTGGCATTGACACTCAGACAGTGACAGGGATTGAATCTCAATCAGTGACAGGGATTGAACCTCAGTCAGTGACAGGGATTGACCCTCAGTCAGTGACAGGGATTGATCCGCCGTCTGTGACAGGGATTGAATCTCAGACAGTGACAGGGATTGATCCTTAATCGGTGTCAGGGATTGATTTTCAGTTAGTGACAGCAAATGAATCTCAGTCAGTGACTGGGATTGACCCTCAGACAGTGACAGGGATTGAATCTCAGTTTGTGACAGGGATTGAATCTCTGGTAATGACAGGGATTCATTCTCAGTCATTGACTGGCATTGACCCTCAGACAGTGACAGGGATTGAATCTCAGTCAGTGACAGGGATTGAACCTCAGTGAGTGATAGGGATTCATTCTCAGTCATTGACTGGCATTGACCCTCAGACAGTGACAGGGATTGAATCTCAGTCAGTGACAGGGAATGAACCTCAGTGAGTGATAGGGATTGAGTCTCAGTCAGTGACAGGAATTGAATTTCAGTCAGTGACAGGGATTGAGCCGCAGACAGTGACAGGGATTGAATCTCAGTCAGTGACAGGGATTGAACCTTAGTCAGTGACAGGGATTGAATCTCAGACATTGACAGGGATTGAATCTCAGTCTGTGACAGGATTGAACCTCAGTAAGTGAAAGTGATTGAACCTTAGTCAGTGACCGGGATTGACCCTCAGTCAGTGACAGGGATTGAATCTTAGATTGTGACAGAAATTGACCCTCAGACAGTGACAGGGATGGAATCTCAGTTAGTGACACGGATTGAATCTCTGGTAGTGACAGGGATTGAATCTCTGGTAGTGACAGGGATTCATTCTCAGTCATTGACTGGCATTGACCCTCAGACAGTGACACGGATTGAATCTAAGTCAGTGATAGGGATTGAACCTCAGTGAGTGATAGGGATTGAGTCTCAGTCAGTGACAGGAATTGAATTTCAGTCAGTGACAGGGATTGACCCGCAGTCAGTGACAGGGATTGAAACTCAGTCAGTGACAGCAATTGAATCTCAGTCTGTGACAGGGATTGAAACTCAGTCAGTGACAGGGATTGAACCTCCATCAGTGACAGGGATTGAACCTCAGTCAGTGACAGGGATTGAATCTCAGTTAGTTAAATGGGATTGAATCTCAGTCAGTGACAGGGATTGATGCTCCGTCAGTGACAGGGATTGAACCTTAGTCAGTGACAGGGATTGAATCTAAGTCAGTGACAGTGATTGAGCCTCAGTCAGTGTAAGGGATTGAGCTTCAGTAAGTGACAGGGATTGAACCTCAGTCAGT
>NW_025153377.1:0-1410 GCF_004010195.1 Chiloscyllium plagiosum | reverse complement strand
AACCCTGCGCTGTCCCTGTCCTGGGAGTGTTTAGTTGGAACAGTGCAGTGGGAGATTTACTCTGTATCTAACAGCGTGCTGTCCTTGTCATGGGAGTGTTTAACATGAACAGTGCAGAAGGAGATTTACTCTGTATCTCACCCCGTGCTGTCCCTGTCCTGGTAGTGTTTAATAGGAACAGTGCAGAGGGAGATTTACTCTGTATCTAACCCTGTGCTGTCCCTGTCCTGGGTGTGTTTAATAGGAACAGTGTAGTGGGAGATTTACTCTGTACCTAACGCAGTGCTGTCTCTGCCTGGGAGGGTTTAATAGGAACAGTGCAGAGGGGGATTTACTCTGTATCTAACCCCGTGCTGTCCCTGTCCTGGGAGCATTTAATAGAAACAGTGCAGTGGGAGATTTACTCTGTATTAAACCGCATGCGGTCTCTGACCTGGGAGTGTTTAATAGGAACAGTGCAGAGCGAGATTTACTCTGTATCTCACCCCGCGCTGTCCCTGTACTGGGTGTGTTTGATGGGGTACAATGTAGAGGGAGATTTACTCCGTATGTTGCCCCATGCTGTCCTGTCCTGGGAGTGTTTAATCGGAACAGTGCAGAGGGAGATTTTCTCTGTATCTTACCCTGCCCTGTCCCTGTCCTGGGAGTGTTCAATTGGAACAGTGCAGTGTGAAATTTACTCTGTATCTAACCCCGAGCTGTCCCTGCCCTGGGAGTTTTTAATAGGAACAGTGCAGAAGGAGATTTACTCTGTGTCTAACCCCGTGCTGTCCTAGTTATGGGAGTGTTTAAGAGGAACAGTGCAGAAGGAGATTTACTCTGTATCTAACCCCACGCTGTCCCTGTCCTGGGAGTTTTTAATAGGAACAGTGCAGAAGGAGATTTACTCTGTATCTAACCCCGTGCTGTCCTAGTTATGGGAGTGTTTAAGAGGAACAGTGCAGAGTGAGATTTACTCTGTATCTCACCCCGTGCTGTCCCTGTCCTGGTAATGTTTAATAGGAACAGTGCAGAGGGAGATTTACTCTGTATCTAACCCCGTGCTGTCCCTGTCCTGGGAGTGTTTAATAGGAACAGTGCAGTGGGAGATTTACTCTGCATCTAGCCCAGTGCTGTCTCTGTCCTGGGAGTGTTTGACACGAACAGTGCAGAGGAAGATTTACTCTGTATCTAACCCTGTGCTGTCCCTGTCCTGGGAATATTTAATAGGAACAGTGCAGAGGGAGATTTACTCTGTATCTAACCCCATGCTGTCCCTGTCCTGGGTGTGTTTAATAGGAACAGTGCAGAGGGAGATTTACTCTGTATCTAACGCTGTGCTGTCTCTGTCATGGAAGTGTTTAACATGAAGAGTGCAGAAGGAGATTTACTCTGTATCTAACCCCACGCTGTCCCTGCCCTGGGAGTGTT
>NW_025153376.1:0-1410 GCF_004010195.1 Chiloscyllium plagiosum | reverse complement strand
GCAATTGCATCAATTCTGTATGAGATGCAAAACTGACCTCTGATGATAGAATGATAGTCTCCCTACCCTTGGTCAGGAGGCTTAAGTTCCTAAATTAGATTTAGTAGACTTGGATTCCTGTGCCACATACTCCAGAGGTGTAATTCCTGTGCCACATACTCCAGAGGTGTATCATACATCGCTGAACATTTTAAAAAAAGGAAAACCACTCAACCAATGGGCTGTTGTCATTTGGAAAGTGCAATATATGTAATTAGGAATCAGCACTTTGGGTCACTTTTCCTGATTCCCAGTGTGTTCTACGGGAGTCAGTAATTTCTATCAGAGTCCACCGTTAAAGCTACAAAAAGTTCTATAATATCTCTCCTCAGTAGTTCATTCTTCCCTTTTGAATATGGGCAGTGAGCACTCAGTCCTATCTCTTTTTTAGCAACAAATAGCTACCTTACTTCCAGCCTGTTATCAGCAAGAGGGTAACTTGCACTGTAAAAGTGTGGCAATACAGAGAACAACCCTCCCCATACATGACCCAGGCGAAGATCTCAAGATGCAGCACATGTCAGTCATTATGTCCAGAATTAGATAACCAGGAAGGATCTTCTCCACGGCTGGGGAGTCCAGAACCAGGGCTCACGGTTTAAGGATACTGGCTCGGGTATTTTGGACTGAGATGAGGAAACCTTTCTTCACCCTGACAGTGGTGACTCTTTGGAACTCACTGTCATAGAAATTGATTGAGTCCAAAACATAATAGTTTTTTTTTCGGACTAAAGGGATCAAAGAATGATGGAACAGGATTCTGAGTTGGATAATCAACCATCATCATTTTGAACAGCAGCGCATGCTTAAGGTGCTGAATGGCTTACTGCTCCACCTCTGTCTGTGACCATTCTGTGGCTTGAAGAGATGTATTTTGTTCAAAAAGTAATCAAGATGATTGTGAATTAGACATTCCTAAAATTAAATTGAACAATGAGGAAGTTCTGGAAAACTGGGATAAACTGCTGAGTTACCTTCCAGATGAAAATCGAAATGACCTGAAAGAGTTGGTATAATCACATGGGGAGATATGTGGGAATAACCTGGGAATTACTAATCTCACTAAACATAATATTGATTGAGGGAATGCTGTTCCAATCAAGCAATATCCTATAGAGCTAACCTTTGAAGGTTGGCACAGGTTAAGAAAGAAACTGAACACATGCTGAAGCTTAACATGGTCGTACATTGGATCAAACTTACTTTCTGACTCTCACTTTCTTTTCTCGTGAACTTAAATTGTCAACTTCCTCAGAATTTGGACAGAGTTTGGACTTCATGTTTGTTTCTCAGCTTCAATTGAACGCAAGGACAAATTAAGACACTTCAAGTAAGCGGTTTCAACTACAATTAAAGAGGCAGCTTGATATA
>NW_025153375.1:0-1410 GCF_004010195.1 Chiloscyllium plagiosum | reverse complement strand
ACCAGTGTTAAATTATAGCCGGGAGTGGGTAGATACTCATTTTTGACGTCTTCCTTAGTATTACTACTCTTTTTCTCTTTCTTTGCTTGTGTCTGGGGTGCAGCTCAAGCTAGAGGGAGTTACAAAGCTAGTTGTGATGACTAAATGCCGACCGAAGGGCAGTTCAAGCCCGATGTTTGTTGTTAATTGCCTTGGATTCCATATTGGTAGCGGGCAGAAGATAAAGTTTTGAGATATGTAAGCGTCCCTAGTGGGCGGTGGGGGTAAATTCCCCAAGCGAGTGTCATTGGCATTTTGGATTTTATTTCGTTCTTTGAATTTTTATGTGTTTAGCTTTGGAAAGTTTTGAGAGCTTGTTAGTTGTAGTAGTTTTAGTTTGGGCAGGTTTTAGGCCCAATGAGTATTTTCTTAATTAATGATCAGCGATATGTAATTCGATGTGAAACTCTCGAGTTGAAAAGTTGCTACAGTGTGTTCTGGATAATGATGTGCTTAAATGTTGTACCTGGAACATTAAGGGGAGTCATCTGCCAGTCAAGAGGAAAAATGAAGTTTCTAGTCTTAAAACAGAGAGAGTGGATGTCGTCCTATTGCAGGAGATGCACCTTGATGACAAGGAACATTTGACCTTATAGCAGGATGGATTTGATCGGGTTTATTTCTCGTCTTTTCATACTAGGAGTACGGGAGAAGCCATACTAGTGAAGAAGAATCTTCCATTTAAATTACTAGATTGTATTAGACACTCACGGAAGGATGATCATTCCCAAAGTCTTGAACTATGGGAAATAATACAGTCTTTTGAATGTTTATTGCCCCCTTGTGCACTGTCTTAAAATCCTGAAAGATGCATTTTCCAAAGTAAGTTATCTTGCATCATGGCACATTATTGTAGAAGGAGACTTCGACTGTCTTATGGCCCCACGGTGGACAGAATGTCCAAAGGTACCACAAAACCCTCATTATAATGTAAGCAATTAGTGGGTAGAGCTGGTGGACACCTGGAGGCAGATCTACCTCACAAGTAGGGATTTTATTTTCTTCTTTAACCCACACAAATGTCACAATAGGGTTGATCTCTTCCCCATCCCTGCAACAATCTTAGACACGGTGGCATACTGCACAATTGGGAATATTACCCCAACATACCTGCCCCAGAATTAAGATAGAAGTCACATAAGATTATGTTGTATGCAGATGAGGGTCTCATGTTTTTGTCAAATCCCACAGTTTCGGCAGCTCACGTGATGCAATGCATTAATTCTCTTATCGCCTTTTCGGGCTTTAAGATTAATTTTACAAAATTTGTGGCCATACCTATGGGAGGTCTCAGAGAAATACCTGATTTTGAAGGGAAATCCTGGTTTACTTTTAACTGGTCACGGGGGTGCTTTCCCTATTTCAGTATAT
>NW_025153374.1:0-1410 GCF_004010195.1 Chiloscyllium plagiosum | reverse complement strand
AACATTTCCTATAATACTGTACTTGTTGCACGCCGTCAGTGTGTGCGTCTGTGGAATACCGTGATCGTATAGTGGTTAGTACTCTGCGTTGTGGCCGCAGCAACCTCGGCTCGAATCCGAGTCACGGCAGTAATCGCTCTATCTGCCCGAGATTTTGTGAAACACAAAGGAATCAGTTGTTTTAACGTGGTAATTTTCTCCAATTTTCCCTTCAAATTCTGCTTGCTCGCATCTCTGTGTTTTATATGTCAGAATTCAAATCCACCCGTTCTCAGAGATTTCTCTCTCTCCTTCGATCACTAACTGAACTTTCCGTCCCACATCCCCATTTCATTAATTTAGAGATGCCGGTGTTGGACTATGGTGTACAAAGATAAAAAAAAAAACATAAAACCAGGTTAGAGTCTAACAGGTTTAACTGAGCACTAGTTTTCGGAACGCTGCTCTTTCATCATGTGGTTGTGGAGTCATTTCCTATTTCATTAAGGCACTGCAGAATCTAAGACTGACTCTCACATTGGTACTGTTCACTCTGTGCTGCTGCTGTCGCTGCTGCTGTCACTTTTGCTGGATGAACGTGCCCCAACCCCACCATCGGGACCTGCAGACCAGTTGATCCATTTGGTTACCGCTGTTGTGAGGCCAATCCTCATGTAGCAGCTTTTACTGATATGGACTTGCGATTATTGGGGGTCAAGCTCAGGAAAATGACACATTACGATCTCGAGGAAAAGTGACGTCATTGAGAAAGATTCGTTTCACGGGTTTTCTGCAATGGCTGAGCTCTATTACCACTGGACTGTTAACTCAGACAACATGCAAATGGAGTAGGGACCCGGGTTTGACTCCAACCATGCCAGATGTTAGAATTGAGATTCAATAAATATCCGGAATTACGAATCTGATAACACCTATAAATCCATGGTCAATTGTTGAAAAAACAAAACCATCGGGTTTACTGACGTCCTTTGAGGAAGGAAAATGCTATTCTTACCTGTTCGGGCCTCCAGGTGACTCCAGACCCACTGCAATATGGTTGAGTCTCAACTGCCCGCCTTGCAATTAGGGATCGCAATAAATACTGCCGAGCCAGCGACGCCCTCATACTGTAACAGAATAGGGAATAAAAAGGTTAATTCGGCTCTAGCTAGATTACTGTGTGCAGTTCTACAATTCACAATATAGCAATGATGTGATCGCAATGGAAACATTGCAGGACAGATTCAATGGGATATTGTCTGGGCTGAAGAGTTTCAGTTATGAGGAGAGATTGGACAGGCTGGGGTAGTTTGTCACCGAGCAGAGGAGATTGGAGAAGACACGACTGAAATGTAGAAAATAATGAGGGATATGGATAGGATAGACTGAAAGAAGCGATTGTTATTGATGGAGGGATCGAACACTGGGGCC
>NW_025153373.1:0-1410 GCF_004010195.1 Chiloscyllium plagiosum | reverse complement strand
ATTCTCCCGTTTAGTGCTGCACTGCCTTAATTCACCCATTTAGAGTGACACTACACCAGTTCTCCCATTTAGAGCCACATTGTGCCGAATCTCCCATTTAGTGCCCAATACTGTCCAATTCTCCCAATCAGTGCTAAACTGCCCCCATTTCCCCATTTAGTGCTAAATCGCACCAAATCTCCCATTTGGTGCTACACTTATCAGTTTCTTCCATTTCGTATGATATCGGGTCAATTCTCCAAATTAGTGCGAAACTGCCCGAAATCGCCAATTTAGTGCTACACTGCACCAATTCTCCCATTTACTGAAGCACTCCATCGAATCGCCCATTTAGTGCTACAGTGCTCCAATTCTCCCATTCATTGCTCCACTTTCCCAAATCTGTCATTTAGTACTACACTGCCTGAATGTCCCATTTAGGGCTACACTGTCCCGAATCTCGCATTTAGTGTTATATTTCCCCAATTCTCTCATTTAGCACTGCACTGACCCAATTGTCCCATTTCGTGTTACGTTGCCCGAATCCTCCCCTTTGGAGCTACACTGTCCCAATTCTCCCGGTTAGTGCTACACAGCCCCTCTGACGCTCTGTCTCTGTCTCAGTATGACTCTCCGACGGTGAGTCGCTGCCTCAGGCCGATCGTCAAACGAGGGGGCACTATCTCAGACTGAATCCCTGACGGTGAGACGCTGCCTCAAGCTGACCTTCTGGCGATGTTGCGATGCCTCAGGCTGAACCTCTGACGAAGATGCACTGTCTCAGGCAGACTCTGTCGGTGAGGCACTGCCTCAGGCTGACCGTCTGATGGTGAGGCACTGCTTCAAGCTGCTCATCTCACGGTGAATCAATGCATCAGGCTGACTCTCTCTCAGGAGGCATTGCTTCAGGTTCAACCTCTATCACAGAGGCACGTCCTCAGTCTGACCCTCTGACGCTGAAGCTCTGGCTCACTCAAAACGGCCTTCATGCAATGCGGCATTCCTTCAGTACTGATGGTCTGACAGTGCTGTCCTACCTAAGTACTGATATGAGAAACGTGTGGCACTCCATCAATTCTGACACAATTCAAATGATGCACGGGCTCAACTTAATCTTCTGACAATGAATTCCTCCCTCAGTACTGACTCTCTGACAGAGCTCCAATACCTCAGTATTAATCTCTAATCACGAGGAACAATCTCAATTCTGAACCTAACACCACAAGGCTTTGCTTCCGTATCTATCATTTAACATACACACACTCCCTCAGCACTTTCATTTCGATAATGAGGGATTCCCTCAAAACTGACCTTCTGATGGACCTGCAGTTCCCCAGTGCTGACGCTCAAGTAATGAGGCAAACTATCAATTTTGATTCCTTTAGAATGATGCACTCCCTCAGGACTGACACGTTGATAATAAGTCCCCCT
>NW_025153372.1:0-1410 GCF_004010195.1 Chiloscyllium plagiosum | reverse complement strand
ATTGAACGATTGCACAAGTGCCCGTCCATTTTCGAGGCAGGGTCGGTCGCAGAACCCTCCCACCACAGTACCACCAGAGGTCTGCCCGAGGCACATGAATGTGGGAGTAATTCCCGCCCCCCGGTAGTTTCATTGCAAATGTCCCCACTTCGTTGTCCCACTGTAGTCCCGTCCGAGAGACGCAGGCCTGGTGCGTACCCGTTACCCCTGAGAATGATGGCGGGCGGGGCGCCCCTTCAGACCTGACGGGGGAATCTTCAAACTCAAGGTTCGACAAGTGGAGTCGTTCCAGGCCTCTCGGTCCTGGTCCAGCCTTATCATGCAGTCCAAGGCTCGTGGGTGTTTCTCCCATCCCAGTGGGAATGGGACCGCCTGAGGGTTAGGGCGGGCACTCGTGCATGCGTAGCAATCACACTTTTTCATGCTCCTCACAGTATATTTGACCCATTCCATCCAGGCATTCGCCTCCCCGTATACCGTTTCTATTTCAAAGGTCTTTTCCAAATCCGTCACCTCAATTATTCTAATCTTTTCCTGTTCATCGGTGGCGGATGAGCCCCCAGACTCAGCTTCAATGATCGTGATATGCGTGCAGCACAGCTGCAACCCCTCCTGTCCTGCCTGGCCCCCAACCCTAATGCCCAGGATTGTTCCATTAAGGGTCTTCCGGTTGTTTCCCAAGTTCTTAATGGTCAGATAGAGCGGATTGCACTGATTCTGCCCACAATCCGGTCCAGGGGTGATGGGATCACGGACAACTGACACTATAGCCTGGATCCCGGGGGCTGGAGGCCTATTTATGCCTTCCCTACCATGCAATTGTAATACTAACGTCTGACCCTGGAATCCCCTTTCTCTCTCTCGATTCCGCTTAGTTTCGTTCAGTTCTCTTTTAGTCCCACAGGGCACCAACCCACATAGGTCTAAGCTAAATGTCTGTGTTGGCTTGTTGGCAGGCACGGAGATGGAGGACCACTGACGGTCCTGTGCTTGTTTTTTCCAGAGGCCAAATTCCGTAACACGCACACTATGACCCAGCCCAAGGATAATGGGATAGCAAGTTAACAATACGATTGACCGCATTTTGTCACTACACCTGTAGCCAGAGGGCACAGTCCCTTTAGACTCGCCAAAGTCCGATTAGTTTGTTCTCAGGGTCTGTGTTCCTTAGATGCCTTTGTCAGAGAGGTTCGTTCGTCCTCCGTCGGTTGTAGCACTGGTCCCTTGACTCGATGGTCTGGTTCATTCTTTCGACCTTGCCCGAGGAGGGGTGATGCCAGGGGGTGTGCAAATCCCAGTCAATCCCCATTGCTTGCACTACATTCTGGAGGACGGTCGAGGTGAAGTGGCTCCCCTGGTCAGAGTCAATAGCGCGGTGTAGCCCAAATCGTGGGATGATTTGTTCGAGTA
>NW_025153371.1:0-1410 GCF_004010195.1 Chiloscyllium plagiosum | reverse complement strand
AGGGAATGAATCTCAGATAGTGACTGGGACTAACCCTCAGTCAGTGACAGGGATTGACCCTCAGATACTGACAGGGATTGAATCTGTGTTAGCGATAGGTATTGAATCTTATTCAGTGACAGGGATTGAACCTCATTCAGTGACATGGATTGAATCTCAGTCAGTGACAGGGTTTGAATCTCCGTCAGTGACAGGAATTGAATATCAGTCAGTGACAGGGATTGAATCTCAGTCAGTGACAGGGATGGAATTTCAGTCAGTGACAGGGATTGAATCTCTGTCAGTGACAGGGATTGATCCTCACTCAGTGACAGGAATTGGATCTCAATCATTGACAGGGATTAAATATCAGTCAGTGACAGTGATTGAACCTCAGTCTGTGAAAGGGATTAATTTCAGTCAGTGGCAGGGATTGAAACTCAATCAGTGACAGGGATTGTACCTCAGTCAGTGACAGGGATTGAGTTTCAGTCAGTGACTGGTATTAAACCTCAATCAGAGACAGAGATTGCATCTCAGTCAGTGACAGGGATTGTACCTCAGTCAGTGACAGGGATTGAATTTCATTCACTGACAGGGATTGAACTTCAATCAGTGACAGGGATTGAATTTTAGTCAGTGACAGAGATTGCGCTTCATCAGTGACAGGGTCTAAAGCTCAGTCACTGACAGGGATTGAATCTCAGTCAGTGACAGGGACTAAACCTCAGTCAGTGACAGGGATTGAATCTCAGTCAGTGACAGGGATTCAACCTCAGTCAGTGACAGGGATGGAACCTCAGTCAATGACAGGGATTGACTCTCAGTCAGTGACAGGGATTGAAACTCAGTCAGTGACAGGGATTGAATCACAGTCTGTGACAGTGATTGAATCTCAGTCAGTGACAGGGTTTCAGCCACAGTCAGTGACAGGGATTGAATCTCAGTCAGTGTCAGGGATTGAATCTCAGGCAGTGACAGGGATTGAATCTCAGTCAGGGCTAGGAATTGAACCACAGTCAGTGACAGGGATTGAACCTCAGTCAGTGACAGGGATGACACTCAATCAGTGACAGTGATTAACTCTCAGTCAGTGACAGGGATTGAATCTCAGTCAGTGACAGGGATTGATCCTCAATCAGTGACAGGGATGACACTCAATCAGTGACAGTGATTAACTCTCAGTCAATAACAGGGATTGAACCTCAGTCAGTGACAGGGATGGAATTTCAGTCAGTGACAGGGATTGAACCTCAATCAGTGACAGGGATTGGATCTCAGTCAGTGACAGGTTTTGTACCTCAGTCAGTGACAGGGATTGTACCTCAGTCAGTGACAGGGATTGACTCTCAGTCAGTGACAGGGATTGAACCTCAGTCAGTGACAGGGATTGAATCCCAATCTGTGACAGGGATTGAATCTCAGTCAGTG
>NW_025153370.1:0-1410 GCF_004010195.1 Chiloscyllium plagiosum | reverse complement strand
CCTGGTCCTTGACCTTGAGAATTTTTAAAAACATATGTCTATACCTGCATTGTCCTTTTCCATTGTGAAAACCAGCACAAAAGTATTCATTGAGAACTATACCCACATTTCTGTTTACATACAGATTACCGCTCTCATCCCTACTGGACATTCCCCTTTGCTAGTTAATCTTGTGTTCTCTCATATATGTTATATATTTCTACAAAAAACAACTTTGGAGTTTCCTTTATTCTACCCATTAATCCTTTCTTGTGTACTCTCTTGGCTATTTTCCTTTGCAGTTTTTATACTTCTCAAGGAAGTCTGCCATATTGAGCCCTTGGTGTTTGCCATAAGCTTCTCTTTCTTTCTAAATCCTAAGCTTTAGGTCCCTTGACGTCTAGGGTTCTTCAATCTTGGTCTCACGTTTTGTCTTAACTGGAACAAATTTGCCCTGAACTCACTATTTCCTTCACATTGCTCTGATACAAGGTTTTATCTGCAAGTATTTGCTCCAGTCTTCTTGGGCCAAATCGTACCTGAGTAAAATTAGCCATTTCCAGCTTAGAACTTTTATTTGCAGCCTATCCTTATCTTTTTTCCATAACTATCCTAAATCTAACTGAGCTATGGTCACTCTCTGCAAATTGCTCCCTCACTTCTAGGCCTTTCACCTGCCCAGGCTGATTTGAGAATATTAGATCCAGAACTGTCTGCTATTTCATTGGGATTTCTACACACTAGCAAAAAAATGTTCTGCTGGATGCATTTTAAAAATGTTGTTTCCTCCTTACCTTGCACACTAAAAATATTCCAGTTAGTATTAGGTAGTTAAAATCCCCTAATATTACAGCCTGTCAATAAGTCACTGAAGGCAAACATACAGGTATAGTAAATATGAGAATGATGGAGCAAATCAGCAAGTCTGGCAGCAGCTGTGCAGAGACAAACAGTTAACGTTTCGAACATTAACTGTTTCTCTCTCTACAGATGCTACCAGACCCGCTAAGTTTCTCCAGCATTCTGTGCTTGTTTCAAATTTACAGCATCTGCAGTATTATGCTTTTTTTAAAAATGCAGGTGTAGCAAGCTGTGAGGAGGACTAATGAAATGTTAGCATTTATTGCAAGAGGATGAGTATAGGAGTAATGAAGTCTTGCTGTAAATATATAGAACCTTTGTTAGACTGCACCTGAAATACTATGTGTAGTCTTCGTCTCCCTAGTACAAGAATTTGTTTTATTATTGTCACAGGCACCATGACACAGAGAAAAGTACTGTTTTGCATGCTAACCAGATAAATCATACCTTACATAAATACATCAGGATAACAGTACAGAATGCATAATGTAGTATTACAGCTACAGAGAAGGTGCAGAGAAAGATCAACTTTAATAAATAAGAGGTAAAAACAATGACTGCAGATGCTGG
>NW_025153369.1:0-1410 GCF_004010195.1 Chiloscyllium plagiosum | reverse complement strand
ATAAACTCAACACTTCTGGCTGAGTATAGTGTACTTACGAATCCTTGTCTATTGTACTGATGTGCAGGACAGTTCCATTATTTAGGATGGGGACATGTGTATGACCCTGCCCTACAGTGAGTTGATTAATCCATTCATGACTGGGTGTGGCAGGACTGCTGAGCTTCGATCTGATCTGTTAGTCTTGGGATCATTGTGCCCTCTCTATCAGATGTTAGTTCTGCTGTTTGGAATGTAACCAGTCAAGTGTGGTATATTTAACGGGTTGTCATCAGTTTTAGGTACACATGGTTCTGACCCTGGCATGTTTACCCACACAACGTCACTGAACCATAGATCAGCTTGATGGTAATGGTAGACTGAGGGATTATCCGGGGCACAAAGTTACAGATAATAGTTAAATATAATTCTGCTTCTGCTGATTCTGTGATCTACAGCACCACATGGAATACACGGTTTGAGCTGCAGTATCTCCAATACAGTTCTACTGTCTGTTGCCCAGTTCACACCGAGACCCATTCACCCATCATCCATGTACTCAGTGACCTACTATGGTATCTAATGTGGTACACGTCCAATTTTATATTTTCAATCCACTGAGGGTTTCTCCATGGTGTCACACTTACAGCTTGTCTCATTCCTCAACACACTTTAATATATTCATCTGAATCCTTTTCCTTCCATTATGTGCTACCTTCGGTGTTTAGAGTGAAAACATCTCCCTCTGTTTCTCTCCCTGACTAAGAGTAAGTGCTCTGTAGTGTCAGTGAAGCCAGCCTTACGTAGTTTCAGAACCAATGAATTTGTGCAACTTGTGTTATCATTCACTTCCCGGTATATGGCTCTCCAAATTGGACAGGGGGTTTGAGCAACGTGGACACACATCTTTGAAACGTGTTGATAAACAGAAATTGCTGGGGAAGTTAAGCAAGTCTGGTAGCATCTGTGGCGTGAAAGTAGAGTTAATCATTGGTTCCAGTGATCGTTCTTCAAGGCTCACAGATTCCTTTTTTTGTTCTGGTTTCAGATTTCCAGTAGCAACAGTTTTATTGGAAATGTGTTTTGTTCATTTCTGGAGAAGCACGGTCGATCTGCAGCATCTACAGAGACAGAGAAACAGAGTTAGCGTTTCAAGTCCAATGTGACACTTCTTCAGAACAGAAAAGGGTTGGAAAAAGGGCTTTTAAATCCCTTGCCAGAGGTAGTGGAAGGCTGACGGGAAACAGACGGTGTGCAGGTGTAATGCCACTGACATATGGACTTTTGTTTGTGGTAAAAGGGAATCAAATGGAAAATGAGTATGCATTAGATTGTAAAGGGGGGAATTGGGTTCGTTAATTGAGTGCAAGACAAACGATTCACATACAGGGCAAGTTAATTGGGAGAACAGAAGAAGGAATGTATGAAGAT
>NW_025153368.1:0-1410 GCF_004010195.1 Chiloscyllium plagiosum | reverse complement strand
TTCCAGGGGGGTCCTGTGGAGTGCATGAGTATCAATGGGGTGGTCCTGGGGAGTGTGTCTATATTTACATGGATGGTCCAGGGGACTGCGTCTGCATTTCTGCATTGTCCTGGGAATGGGGCAGTATTTGCAGTTGTATGTCAGGGAGTGTACGGTATTTAAAGATAAGTCCTGTTGAGTGTGTTGTTATGTACAGTTTTGATCGCAGGGAGGGTGTCAGTATTTACATGTGGGTCCCGGTGAGTGTGTCAGTATTTGCAGATGTGTCCGTCGGAGTGAATTGGTATTAAAGGGGGAGTTATGGGAAATGTTTTTGCTTTTCCAAGGGGGCCCCAGTGAGCGTGTCAATATTATCACGCAGGTCCCAGGAGGTGTGTGTGCATTTAGAGTAAGGTACTGGAGAGTGTGTCAGTGTTTTCTGGGGGTCCAGCAAGGTGTCAGCATTTTAAGTGTGGTCCCAGAAAGTGTGTCAGTATTTACAGGGGTGTCCAGGTAGGATGTCAGTATTAACTGTGGTCCTGGTGAGTGTGCCGGTATTTATAGGAATGTCCGGGGGCGTGTCAAGTTTACAGGAGGTGGCCAGGTGAGCGTGTCAGTATTTAAAGGTGGGTCCCTGGGAATGTGTTGGGAAATGAGGGGGATTAGGGGAATGTATTGGTACTTACGGAATATTCCAGAGATTGTGTCAATATTTGCAGCAGTGGTCCCAGGGACTGTGTTGGACTTCACAGCGAGCCTGTCAAAATTTTACAGGGTTTTCCTGGGGAGCATGACAGTATTTACTGGATGGATCCGGGGATTGTTTTGGTTTTAAAGGAGGGTCGCGTGAAGTGTGTCATGACTTACGGGTGGATCCCGTGGATTCTATCAGTTATTACAGGGAAGATATCGGGGAGTATCACGGTATTTACGAAGAATCCTGAGGAATGTGTGACATTTTGGGGGGCCCATAGGGAGTTTGCTGATATTTACAGCGGGGTCCTGGTGAGTGTGTCAGTTTGATTTATGGTGTTCTGGGGAGCATGCCATTATTCACAGGGGAGGCACAGGGATGTATGCCAGTAATTACAGGGAAGTCCCAGTGAGTGTGCCGCTATTTACAGGGGTCCCAGAAATTGTGCCAATATTTACAAGAGTCCCAGGGAACAAGTCAATATTTCCAGATGTCATGTGGTGTGTGTCGGTAATCACAAGAGGGCTCTGGGTAGTGTGTCAGTGTTTAAAGGGCGGTCCTTAGCAGGGGTGTTCTGAGGTGTGTGTCATTATTTATAGGGCAGTCCTGATGAATGTGTAAATATTCACAGAAGTTCGGTGGGCGATGTGTCGATATTTACCGGGGGTTTCCATGGAGTGTCTTGGTATTCACAGGGGTGTCCTAGGGCTGTGTTCATAATTTCCCCGCAGTTAAAA
>NW_025153367.1:0-1410 GCF_004010195.1 Chiloscyllium plagiosum | reverse complement strand
CTTTGGGAAAGATGGCAGTATACCTGAGAGGGGTAGCTTACCCACACATTGGGCACGATGGCAGGGGCCGTGAGAGGGACAGATCACCCACACATTGGGAAGGATGGCAGTATCTCTGAGAGGGGCAGATCAGCCACACATTGGTAAGGTTGGCAGGTTCCCTGAGAGGGGGCAGATTATCCACATATTGAGAATGATGGCAGTGTCCCTGAGCGGGAGGGACCACCCACACATTGGGAAAGATGGCAGTGACCCTGAGAGGGGGCAATTCACTAATTCATTGGAAAGGATGGCAGGATCCCTGAGAGAGGGCAGATCACCCACACAATTGGAAGGATGCCTGTGTCCCTGAGAGGGGGCAGGTCATCCAAACATTTGGAAGGATGGCAGTTTACCTGAGAGGGGCAGATCACCCACACATTGGAAAGGATGGCAGGGTCCCTGAGAGGGGCAGATCACCCACACAATGGGAAGGATGGCAGGGCCCCTAAGAAGGGAACAGAAGACCCACACATTGGGAAGGATGGCAGGGTCCTTGTGAGAGGGCAGATCACACACTAAGTGGGATGGATGGCAGTGTCCCAGAGAGGGACAGATCAACCACACACTGGGAAGGATGGCAGTGTCCCTGAGAAGGGCAAATCACACACACTTTTTGAAGGATGGCAGGGTCCCTGAGAGGGGGAAGATCAACAACACAATGGGACGAATGGCAGGATCCATGCGATGTGGCAGATCACCCACATATTGGGAAGGATGGCAGGGTCTCTGAGAGGGGCCAGATCACCACACAATGGACAGGATGGCAGGATCACTGAGAGGGGAGAGATCATCCATGCATTGGAAAGGATAGCAGGGTCCCTGGGAGTGGGCAGATGACCCACACATTGGGAAGAATGGCAGGGTCCCTGAGATGTGGCAGATCACCCACACATTGGGAAGAATGGCAGGGTCTCTGAGATGTGGCAGATCACCCACACATTGGGAAGGATTGCAGGGTCTCTGAGAGGGGGCAGATCACCCACACATTGGGAAGGATGGCAGGGTCTCTGAGAGGGGGCAAATCACCAACACATTGGGAATGATGGCAGGGTCCCTGAGAGAGGGCAGATCACCCAAAAAATGGGAAGGATGGTAGTGTCACTAAAGGGGGACAGATCACCCATACAATGGGAAGGATGGCAGGATCACTGAGAGAGGGACAGATCACCCACATATTGGGAAGGATGGCAGGGTCACTGTGAGAGGGGCAGATCACCCTCACAATGGGAAGGATGGCAGGGTCACTGAGAGAGGGCGGATCACCCACATATTGGGAAGGATGGCAGGGTGCCTGAGGGGGGCAGATCAACCACACATTGGGAAGTGTGGCAGGACTCCTGTGAGGGACAGATCTCCCACACATTTGGA
>NW_025153366.1:0-1410 GCF_004010195.1 Chiloscyllium plagiosum | reverse complement strand
ACCTCCAGCATCGGCAGTTCTCAATTTCTCCTGATCTCCAGCATCCGCAGGCCTCACTTTTGTCACCTGATCTCCAGTATCTACAGTCCTGACTTTGTACTCCTGATATCCAGTATCTGCTGTCTTCACATTCTCCTGATCTCCAGCATCTGCAGTCCTCACATTGTCCCGATCTTCAGAAGCTGTTGCTCTCACTGTGTCCTGAATTCCAGCATCTGCAGTCCTCACTTTCTCCACTTGATCTCCTGCATCTGTTGTCTTCGCTTACTTCTGATCTCCAGTATCTGCACTCCTCACTTTCTACTCCTGATCTCCACTATCTGCAGTCCTCACTTGGTACTCCTGACCTCCAGTATCTGCAGTCCTCACTTTCTCCTGATCTCCAGCATCTGCAGTCCTCACATTCTCCTGATCTCGAGTATCTGCAGTCCTCACTTTCTCCTCCTGATCTCCATTATCTGCAGTCCTCACTTTCTACTGATCTCCAACATCTGCTGTCTTCACATTCTCCTGATCTTCAGCATCTGCAGTCCTCACATTCTCCCGATCTTCAGAATCTGTTGCTCTCACTGTATCTTGATTTCCAGCATCTTCAGTCCTCACTTTCTTCACTTGATCTCCTGCATCTGTTGTCTTCACTTACTTCTGATCTCCAGTATCTGCAGTCCTCACTTTCTCCTTCGGTATCTGCAATCCTCACTTTCTCCTGACCTCCAACATCTGTAATCCTAACTTTCTCCTCCTGATCTCCACAATCTGCAGTCCTCACTTTCTACTGATCTCCAACATCTGCAGTTGTCCCTTTCTCCTGATCTCCCGTATCTGCAGTCCTCACTTTCTCCTCCTGAACCACAGTATCTGCTGTCCTCACTTTGTCCTGATCTCTAGCATCTACAGTCCACACATTCTCCCGATCTTCAGAATCTGTTGCTCTCACTGTATCCAGAATTCCAGCATCTGCCGTCTTCACTTTCTCCACTTGATGTCCAGCATCTGTTGTCTTCGCTTACTCCTGAACTCCAGTATCTGCAGTCCTCACTTTCTCCTCCTAATCTCCAATGTCTGCAGTCCTCACTTTCTACTCCTGATATGCAGTGTCTGCATTCCTCACTTTCTCCTGACCTCCAGCATATGCAGTCCTCA
The DNA here is from genome assembly GCF_004010195.1 of Chiloscyllium plagiosum. Classification (NCBI taxonomy): domain Eukaryota; kingdom Metazoa; phylum Chordata; class Chondrichthyes; order Orectolobiformes; family Hemiscylliidae; genus Chiloscyllium; species Chiloscyllium plagiosum. The sequence goes on along the minus strand of NW_025153366.1, from coordinate 267 downwards.
CTTTCTCCTCCTGATCTCCAATATCTGCAGTCCTCACTTTCTACTGATTTCCAACATCGGCTGTCTTCACATTCTCCTGATCTTCAGCATCTGCAGTCCTCACATTCTCCCGATCTTCAGAATCTGTTGCTCTCACTTGAATTCCAGCATCTTCAGTCCTCACTTTCTCCGCTTGATCTCCTGCATCTGTTGTCTTCACTTACTTCTGATCGCCAGTATCTGCAGTCCTCACTTTCCTGATCTCCAGTATCTGCAGTCCTCACTTTC
>NW_025153365.1:0-1410 GCF_004010195.1 Chiloscyllium plagiosum | reverse complement strand
CTTTAACAATGCCGTGTCTCCATGGTTTAAAAAGCTGTGTCTCCATGCTTTAACAATGCTGTGTCTCCATGCTTTAACAATGCCGTGTGTCCATGCTTTGACAAAGCTGTGTGTCAATGCATTAACAAAGCTGTGTCTCCCTGCTTTAACAATGCTGTGTTTCCATGTTTTTACAATGCCGTGTCTCCATGCTTGAACAATGCCGTGTCTCCATGCCTTAACAATGCTGTGTGTCCATGCTTTAACAATGCCGTGTCTCCATGCTTTAAGAGTGCTGTGTGTCCATGCTTTAACAATGCTGTGTCTCCATGCTTTAACAATGTTGTGTCTCCATGCTTTAACAATGCCTTGTCTCCATGCTTCAACAATGCTGTGTCTCGATGCTTGAACAATGCCGTGTCTCTCTGCTTTAACAATACTGTGTCTCCCTGCTTTAACAATGCTGTGTGTCCATGCTTTAACAATGCTGTGCGTCCATGCTTTAACAAAGCTGTGTGTCCATGCTTAAACAATGCTGTGTGTCCATGCCTTAACAAAACTGTGTCTCCCTGTTTTAACAATGCTGTGTGTCCATGCATTAACAATGCCGTATCTCAATGCTTTATCAATGCTGTGTCTCTATGCTTTAACAATGCTGTATGTCCATGCTTTAACAATGCCGTGTTTCTATGCTTTAACAATGCCGTGTCTCCATGCTTTATCAATGCCTTCTCTCCATGCTTTAACAATGTCATGTGTCCATGCTTTAACAATGCTGTGTGTCAATGCTTTAACAATGCTGTGTGTCTATGCTTTAACAAAGCTGTGTCTCCATGCTTTAACAATGCCGTGTCTCTATGCTTTAACAATGCCGTGGCTCCAAGCTTCAACAATGCCATGTCTCCATGCTTTAACAATGCCCTGTCTCCATGCTTTAATACTGCCGTGTCTCCATGCTTTAATAATGCCGTGTCTCTATGCTTTAACAATGCCGTGTTTCCATGCTTCAACAATACCATGTGTCCATGCCTTAACAATGCCGTGTCTCCATGCATTAACAATGCCATATCTCCATGCTTTAACAATGCCGTGTATCAATGCCTGAACAATGCCTTGTCTCCATGGTTTAACAATGCCGTGTCTCCATGCTTTAACAATGCAGTGTGTCCATGCATTAACAATGCAGTGTTTCCATGCTTTAACAATACCATATCTCCATGCTTTAACAATGCCGTGTCTCAATGCTTTATCAATGCCGTGTCTCTATGCTTTAACAATGCTGTGTGTCCATGCTTTAATAATGCCGTGTCTCTATGCTTTAACAATGCCGTGTCTCCATGCTTTATCAATGCTGTGTCTCCATGCTTTAACAATGCTGTGTCTCCATTCTTTAACAATGCCGTCTGTCCATGCTTTACAAAGCCGTGTCTC